>NC_083337.1:98798090-99080259 GCF_019175385.1 Lycium barbarum | reverse complement strand
ATTGGGTTCGTGTTCAGTGTACCGCTCTTTTTATATATGAAATTCCAACTTTTTTTTTAGCCCTTTTTCGTTTGTGCATCTTTCTCCCATGCTTTCCGTTGGTCAACAACCAACCAAAGTGCTCTATACTTCTTCACTACTCGTACAGGCTTGACGGAGTTAAGGGATACGGTGCTTTACCCGTAGACGCTTCTCCAGCTCTCGCAAGAATTGTATGGGAGTCACCCTCGGAGGGACTTCCCGAATGACCGTACCGAGGAATTCTACCGTACTCCGTGCAGCTATGGTTGTTGATCCTGCAGAGTCTACCCAAAGGTTCAAGCCAGATTGTAGGAAGTGAGAAATCAAGAACGCTAGCCATCCTAGTGGCTCTAAGAATACGAATCTTTCTGAAATCGTTCATATGCGTCATATATTTATTTCATAAGGATCATGCCAAAGAAGAAAAGGTTAAGCCTTACATACCTCGCTCGCCTCCTAAGCTAATCGCAACTCAAGTCTCGGGCTCCCCAAGATCTACAATGACGTCATTAATTACCAAACGTTAGCTACATGTACTTAGAACTTCAATTCTAACTAGTACTTGTCTACTGAAATTTCGGCAGCATCTCCCCTGTAAATACAACAACCCCGAGAATTCAACTCGGCCAAATTTATCAACAACCATACCAACAATCAATTTGGAACATATTTTAACATTAGTAACCCGAACAACATTCAAAACTATCCAACCAACTATATTCCACCCGAAACTCTACAAATGCAACAAAAGCTATAACAACACATTTCCTTCTTTCAAATTCATAAACTACAACATAAATTCATACTTTAGCAACTTCATTCTCACAGCTACATAAAATCATACTAAAATCACATAATTTCCTACAACAACCTACAACCAATTTCCATGCCAACTTGAACCATTAAACCTTCATTTACATCATAAAGGCCACAACAACACAACTAACATGCTAAATAAAATTAATTCACCTCTCCTCCACCATTCAACAACCACACGGCCACCATTCAACACACACACCCACACGGCCACACACAACACACATCATTTCCATGATTTTCATTCAATTCTACTTACTACAACATATATAAACCTTCCATAACATATAAAATAATATGAATTCTTACCTTTTTTCTTAAATTTCCACTTGACTAGAATTTTGAACTTGCCACAAAAGTAGTTTTCTTGCTCTAATAATTGTACCACATTGAAGAGGACCCTTGAATTAGCAAGAATACTAGAAAAATATAATTTTTGGATCAAAGATTGATGGCTTCAATTTTTTTCTTTCTTTTTCTCCTCTAGCCGAACCCTTCTCTCTCTCTCTCTCTCTCTCTCTCTCTCTCTCTCTCTCTCTCTCTCTCTCTCTCTCTCTCTCTCTCAAGTTCTTGTTTTTCTTGAATGTTCTAAAATGTGATGACAAAATAATAGGCCCTCTCTTTTATTACTTAATTTGGCTTCTACATGGGCCTTGGCCCATCCCCCTATGTCCGGCCCCCTTTGGGCCTCTTTTTTTTTTTTTTTTTTATTTTCCAAGCCCAATTACTTATGACTAATATTTTGTAGTTCATGAGACTATTTTCCAAATTTCCAATTTTGCCCTTAGCCTTTCTCAATATTTCCGCATCAATATTTTTCACGAATACTTATATATTAAATAAAATCAAAATATTGTCTTATCTCTTACTAGTCACAATTATTTCGATTTATCCAAATGTGCAAAATACGGGATATAACAAAGTCATTTCAATTAATGTTTTGAAAACGTTTTAACTTCTTTACGAATGATTTCCATGTCCTAATTCTTCAATGAGAATATGATTACCAACCCTTAACCATCATTATTAAGCATCTCTTATAGATGAAAACGGTCATAATATCATATACATATATAAGGTTTGTTACAATCTAGGTCTAATGTGGGTTTTCCCCTTACACACTTTAACCACCATTTAGACATGAATTAGAGTTCAAGAAGCATAAAAAGATTACTTTTCTTTTTATTCATTAAAGAACCTTGAATGAAATTTATACTTCCAACAATAGTTTCAAAAAGTGATTTTCATTCAAAATAAGTTTTCAAAAGAGAGACATACCTTAATTAAGCCTTACGTAACTCAACAATTCACTTTTACACTGAAGAGCACCTAAAACCCTAGCTTGAGTCACCTTGAGAAGGATTACTTGCAAACCCTAGGTTTTTCATTTAAGAATCATGTTAAGAGTCATGGGTTTAATGCTAGGATTGATTAATAATGTTAAAGATGTTCTTACCTTATGGTTTGGACACTTGGAGAAAAGGTTTTTGTCCTTAGGGTTTATGAGAATGAGAATAATTCATAAAATTAACTGAATCCCGCTATTTATATACACAGCTGGCGACTGGTGAAATATGGACCGTATTTCAATATACGGACCGTATTTTGAGGCCATATTTAACGATTACAAAAATAGTGAGTAGTTTTAGGAAACAGGTGAAATACGTCCAGAAATACGGACCGTATTTCAAAATACGGGCCGTAAACTCTGGTCGTATTTTATGATAGCCAAAAACAGTGAAGTCGAACCCTCCAATACACTTTCACACTTGACTCGGATTTACGGAGTGACATTCAAACACCTCGGTCATAGCCTCACGACACTTAACTACAACTACACAATCTCTATCAACCTTAGAAGCAATAATGGGCGATAGCAGGGATATTCATAGAGAAGGTTTCTAGCAATTATTCGAGCCCCACACAAAAGAATCTAGGGAAAGGTAAGGAGTCACATAAGAAATATTTGAACCTGGATTGATCAGATAATACGCATCTAGAGAGAAATAGTGAGATTACCTATGACGACAACATCTGAGGCTTCAGCTTCCTCCCTATGAACTAAACCACCAAACAACTACTACATAGTTCCAAGCGACTTTGTACCAATGTGCGCTATAAACCACCATTGCTTACTAGGTTAGAAATTGCAGCACGAGTAACAAACATGTTAGAATGATCCTAAAGGAAATCCAAGCTCTATAGCACAATCTAGAATCAAGATGAGAAACACTTAGCATGTCATGGTAGTCTCAAGTCCATACATGTGGGCGCCTACACAAGTACGAAGAGGACTCCACTAGACACAGCTCCACAGACAATCCTAGGACACTTAAACCTAGGCTCTAATACCAAGCTTGTCACTCCCCAAAACCCACCCTAGACGTGACTGGCATCCGACGTCATGAACAACATCAGAAGAACCTTATAAATCAATAACGTCAAGCCCCTTTCGAAAATCTTTCATTATTTAATTAAACAAGTGATAAATAACTAAATAAAATTTAAGATCACAATTATGAAACAAAAGCAACGGAAGTCTTATTCAACATTTAAATTAAAACGTGGCAACATCCCTCTATAAAACGTAAGAGACATCCAAGACGCTACCCATAAGTTTATAACTATCTATCGAGCTTCTAAGAAAATAAACTAACTTAGGACACAGCCTGAAACTGCTAAGAAATAATAATTGACTCAATGAAAACCCACAAACAACTGTGTGGGCTCACCAACAATCTGGAAAGCAGCAAGTACTCCTAACCCGCGAGATCAGTCTATACCTGCTCTTCTTCGTTACCTAACATACCATCAAAAATAACAATGGTATGCCTGAGTACTGAGTACTCAGTGAGTGCCTCGGGGATAATAAGTAATATACAATAATGATTAGTGAAAACAGTTCTAACAGAATAATTTGAAATCAAAGACAAGATCAATCGTAACACTCAAAATCATCAATATAAAACCATCAAGACAAGTATATATATATTTCGATTCAGTATACCATTTAATACCATTGGAATCTTTTCCATTTGAGACCAATATCATCAACAAGCCACTCATAGGCGAAGGAGTTCATTATCATCAATAAGCCACTCACAGGCAACAAAGATATGAAATAAGCCACTCACAGGCAACCAAGATACGAACCAAGCCATTCACAGGCTAGTCAAAGTATAACACATGCCAATACATGCCCAAGCAAGCGAAACAAACTTAAGGTTCCCTAAACTAGCATAGAACCACCACATCGGGGTTGTCACCCTCGAAGGCTATCCTTCCTCCTAAATAGCTAGGCAAAACCACATCGAGGCATGTAACCCTCAATGACCACTGTTCCTCCCGAATGGCTAGGTAAAACCACATCAAGTTTATGAACTCTCGATTACCACTCTTCCTCCCAAATGGCTAGGCAAATACCACTCTGGGGTGTGTAACGCACGATGACCACTCTTCCTAACAAATGGCTAGGCAAACCCCACTGGGTTCCGTAGTGACTACCCTTCCTCCAGAGTAGCTAGACCAAACACAAACAACAGAGAATCATAGCAAAACAGCCAATTCATAATCATAGCATAGAAGCCAAATCTCAAATCATGCTGTATCACAAGTCATATCATGATAGTCAAATTATTCATTGAGGATCGTGTTCATCATCCCATTATAGGGGTACACCAAGTCATTCAATTTTAGAAACTGAATTCACTTCTTTACACAAGTTTCAAGTTCAACACAATCCATTATAGAGCACTCAGATGAGATAGTCAAGCTTTTAAATTATCAAGTTTAACATCCCTTATGGGGTAATTCAAGTTTGAATACCAAAGCTTTATATCTCAATCTTTAATCATCCCTTAAAGAGGAAAAAAATCATGAATACTTATATATAATATAGTACAAACAAGTTTTAATGTGGGCTTGTCCCTCACCGACACAAACCACAACCAAAGTCACACAAATCGTTTCAAAAGAGTATGTTCAAAAAGAGACATTCATCCAAAATAAGGTTTTCAAAAGAGACATACCTCAAATCCCACTAAAATGGTACCAAAAGAATTTAAAAGGTACAAAAATCACTCTAGAATATGTTAATAATCACAAATTTTAGAACTTTAACCAAATTCGAAGAGTTCTCACCCTTATCGCAAAACTAAGGCTTTCTGTGCCCAAAAAAGTGTTCTTGAATCCCCCATGAATCACCCATGGATTCTAATTGCTAATGTCTTACAATAGTACCATCCATCTCAATAACCTCATTGAGAATCATAGAAAATACCTTTAAGAAGTTTCCCAAAGTCTCCCTCAACTTCTCTTTCTTCGGTTTTCAAGAATCTATGGTTTGAAAGATGAACTAGTATTAATTTGATGTTAGATTGATGAAGTAATAATGTGAATTGATCAATAACTTACCTTATATGTTTTGGGGAAACCCTAGTCTTTTTTCCTCTCAAAATGTCGGCCGAAACAAAGTGGGAATGAATATTTTCTATTATATTAGTATTTTCTATTATATTAGATATATTAGACTATTATATTAGTATAACGAAGTTAGGCTTTTATAAAATTCGAGAAAAATCGCTTCAGGCATAAAATGGCCTGGTGGATTGCCTGGGCCGTCGCCCAGGGTGACGTGCACTGTATATCTATTTTGACGGTGTCAAACTTTTGAGTTTTCTAAAAATTTGGCCTGGGGACCCTCCCACGGAAACGCCCAGGGCGCTGCGCACGCCCAAATTCTACACAACACTGATAATGTTCAGTAAAATGGGCATAAATCCTTGCACAAAGCTGTGTTGGATCCCTACTTTATATGTTGCAAATGTATTGCAAATGCCTACAACTTTTATGCTTTGAGTTTTCTCATATTCCCAACAAAAATACCCGAACACTTACCATAAGTGCAGACTATCTCAGATTTAAACGAATTTAGAAGCCCTTAAGAACTCCACTTTTTGGTTTGACTTCAAAACGACAGCTTATCACCTGAATTCATCCCAAATGGATTCATATTGCTAAAATATCATCTTAATACTATTTTTTTTGTACATCCACACCTAACTCGGATTTACGGGGTGTTACACCTTATGAACGGAACGTAAACGTAACGCTACTCTATAATGACTCGATTCTTAGAAGCTAGGAATGTTCCTTGTTGATTCATGTTCTAGAATGTTATTTTTAGCAAGCCTTTCTTCAGATTCAGTATGATTCATAGAGTCACTTGTTGATGAAAATGATGTCTCATAATGATGTGCAGTGGTGTAACGACTTTCACTCCGACAGATTCAAGATGCACTTTTATCATATTCATGCATTTCATTTATATATATATATATATGGGGTATGGGGAAGGTGACGACGTTATATGCCCACTACCACCTCATCAGCTGGTCAAATAATGATGATGATGCCCACAGAGGCCGAAATGATATGATGGGATGCCCACAGAGGCCGAAATGATATGATGGGATGCCCACAGAAGCTTGACAGGCATTATATATGCATATATATATGTATGACCCTTATGCATGCATGCACAGTATTTATGTATATCATTGGCCCACAGAGGCCGTTCAAACATATAGGTTGCATTTATTTCATCCTATGTTTTCTTATGTCTCCTTCATGTTACTTTCATGCCTTAAATACTCAATACTTTATCCATACTGATGTCCCTTTCCTGAGGGCGCTGCGTTTCATGCATACAGGTTTAGGTAGACCGGTTGATGATCTGCCTCTGTAGACTGCTGATCAGCTGATATTAGAGCACTCCTCTTGTTCCGGAGTTACGGTCTAGTCTTGGTACGATATTCTTTTCAGTACTTATGGGTACAGCGGGACCCTGTCCCGACCTCTTTATGTCAGATACTCCAGCAGAGGCTTGCCGATAGTTATGGTATAGTTAGACTTTATATGGCCGTTTGGCCTATATTTTTGTTGTATAGTATTGCACTTTGGCCTTGGCGGCTTGCATAGTTTTTGTCCGATTTAGTTGTATAGTGTATATATTTGGGCTCATTCATTTTTCAGCATATCTCATCTATGATTTAGCAGATTTTCTTCTAGTAACCCCTGAGATCCACTCTTGTTTATGATCAAGGTAGGAAAGCATGTTCAGCGATACTCTACGGGTAGGGCCCGGGTGCTCGTCATGGCCCTCTAGTTTGGGTCTTGACAAACTTAGTGTTAGAGAAGTTACGTCCTAGGGTTGTCTACAAGCCATGTCTAGCAGAGTATTGTTTATGGTGTGTTGTGCACCACACTTATAAACAGGAGGCTGTAGGGCGCTTATGAAGATTGTCCTTCTTTCAGCCGTACTATCAGGATTTGTTTTCTAATAATGTATTGTTATTTCAGTGATGCCTGTGATGAGGAAAGCTTCAGCTAGCCAGAGAGGGAAGGTTGTGATAGATGAGGGTACCATTAGGGTGCCACCAGTAGCTGCAGCCTAGGGTAAGTCACAACCCAATAGAGCCCTTCCGTTCCAGTAGATTCTGTCACGACCCAACCAGAGGGCCATGACAGGTACCCAGTATTGGCTACCGAGCACCCCTTATCATACTATCTATCGTTCACCCTGTACTATCACAACTCAACCAGATGGACACTTATTATACTAGCGTTTAGCATATTAAGAGCTTTTATAAATGCAAGACAAAATGCTCTATAAAACTGTCACATATGATATCACACACAAGCCGGTCAGGCTATCGTAATGTAGGGAATTGCCAAAACGTAATCCGTACTGACATAACTGAACAATAGCCACCCATGACCCACATGCATGTCTACAGGCCTCCAAGAGTAACAACAGTGTCATATGGCGGGACAGGGCCCCACCGTACCCTAATTAGACATATATATATATATATATATATATATATATATACATACATATATATACATATTCACAACAGAAGGATCTGTACCAAAAGTATAGGCTCCGGGACAAGGGAGCACCTCAAATAGCAGAATGGATGTGCTAGGCTGGCGGGTCAACACAACGAGCATCTGTACCTGCGGGCATGAAACGCAGCCCCCGAAGAAAAGGGGGTCAGTACGGAATATGTACTGAGCATGTAAGGCATGAAATGAAATTAGGTAGATCATAACTGAAATAGAGATTCCAGGAGACAAGTATGATGATCAAGAAATCGCTGTACCTGTGCATTACGAAACAAAATCATGCATACCATTATCATATACCGTACCCGACCCATTATGGGACTCGGTGGATAAAATCATGTCATCATGTCAGCATACTATCATATCATCATGTATATATATATATACCGTACCCGGCCCTCTAGTGAGGGACGCGGTGAATAAAGTCATATGCCCTCCTGGCCGCCATAACATATCATCATTCATCATATCATCATATCATCATTCATCATGTCATCATCATATATATATATATATATATATATATATATATATATATATACCGTACCTGGCGCTCTAGTGAGGGACTCGGAGAATAATGCAGTGACATTGTGCACGATAACATACCCGGCCCGGGACTCAGTGAAAGATGTAACAACAGTATGCACGAGCAGAGTAGTGAGAAAGCATATGCATATAAATAAATTTTTGGGACTCAATAGGTAAGTACACTAATCGACACTTGAAGGATCATAAACATGTTTCGAGTGAATCCGAGTTTGCGTAAGAAAGTTATGGACATTATTCATTACAGAAACCTCTACGAACGTTTCAAAGCAATCTGAGACCGCCTATGAAAGTTAGGGACATTAATCCTTATAGAACCCATTTAGGAACAGGGACTCTTTATGGTTTGCTCGTTATTCAATCATACAACAGACTCGACTATACCAAGTATGCTCGTGTCAAGAAGTGAATAAGAATCGTAAACAAGCTCGGAGTTAGAGAATAGAGTTACCCCAAGATGCGTATCATACCTTACTCAGCTCTAGGACATGCCAAAAGAAAGAAAGGGTAAGCCTTACATAACTTGCCCGCTTCCTAAGCTAATCCGAACTTAAGTCTCGGCTTTCGCAAGATCTACAACAACGTCAAAAGATATCAAACATTAGCTATAGGTATTTAGGAATCCGGTTCTAAGCTAGCAACCCACCTACAGAAATTTCAGCATTTCCCCTATAAATTCAACCAACCCCGAGAATTCAACTCGGCCAAATCACCAACAACAATACCAATAATCATATTTTCAACTTCAACAATTAATTCAAAATGCATTCTAACGTTAGCAACCCTTTCTACATAATTCGATGGCATTTCATTTACATTCAAATTAACCACAACAACCCAACTTACAATCTTTCAAACTCAATAAGAACAACAACAACACATTCCTCGCTTCCAAGTTCATGAATTATACCAACAACCACACATTAACAACATCATTCATACAAATATACGAAACCATGCTAACGTCACATTAACTTCTACAACAATCCCACAACGATTACAACTTCATTTCAAGCCATCAAACCTTCATTTTCATCATGGAATCCACAACAACAACAACCAAAAATACTAAATAAAATCAATTCACCACATCTTACCAACACAGTCCCTATTCGGCCACAACCTACACATATATATTTCATGAATTTAATCCATTTATACATACTACAACACTCACAAATCATCCCTAACACATAGAAAAGGAGATTAAATCTTACCTTTACCCTTTAACCGCTCAACTTGGCTAGGCTTTACAACTTGCACAATGAATGCTTTGTTTGCTCCAACAACTACTCCACGTTAATAAGGGCCTTCCAATTGGTTGAAATGCTAGAAGAAAATTATTTTTTGTGATCAACTCCAAGAGCATCAAATTCGGCCAACCATGGCCGAATACTTTTTTTTTTCTTTCTTCTCCAAGCTTCTTGAATTAAAAAGATGAACATGTCTTGTTTGGTCATCACTTATCTATATATATACTTTGCTCCTACAAATATAAGGTGGACACATGCCCCCACTCATGGCTTGAGTTAATTGGCCAAGCCATGGCTGGGACCCACACATGCCACACGGCCATTGTGGCTTTCATGACCATTTTTTTTTTAATTTTTACCTTTTTACCCCTAGCCTTTCTCAATATTTCCATACCACTAATAACCAACTTGTGTATTAAAATAAAATCGGAAGGAAAACAATAGCCTTGCCCTTAACTTATCACGATTATCTTGAAACATCCGAATGTACAAAATACGGGATATAACATCCTTCCCCCCTTTAGAACATTCATCTTCGAATGTTGAACTGGTCTTATGGGGTCTTATAACACTTCAGGAAGATCTCTTTTATAGCTATCACATACCGTTCATTCATGAATCAACATATCCGCTTTAGAAATTTAGATTACCTGTAGGCATCGGAAATAAGTAGGGATATGTTACATCCGACATTTTCGCTTATTCAAAAAAATTCAAGATAAATGGACTTGTGATGAATAAGGCCACAATTGGACATTTCTTGGTATGAATGTGTAGGTTATTAATACAATGGTGTGGAATTACGAAAGGAGGCCAAGGGCAAAATAGAAATTTTGGAAATTGGTTTCGGAAATTACAAAACAATTTGTAGCCAAATGGGCTAAAAAAAAAATGAAAAATTGAGGCCCAAACTTGGAGGGTGGCCGGCCATGGTTGGCCCAAACCCATGAGCATTAGTCATGTGATTAGTCACATGACTAATTAATATAAAGAGTATATACATGGATCAATGTTCATCTTTTGGAACATTCAAGAAAAATTGAGAGAGAAAAAGAAGAGGAAGGTCACGGCTAGGAGAAAAAAAAAAGGGAGAGAAAAGAAAGAAAAAAATTTTGGGAGCCAAATCCTTGATGCAAATATCCAAGTCTTGTGAGATTAGTACTAAGCTCAAGGCCCTCTACAAGTTGATATAAGTATTGTGGCAAGAAAGCAATTTTAACCTCCAAGTGAAGAACTTGAAGAAAGGTAAGGATTTTATGATTTTGATATGTTATGGAAGGTATATGTATGTTGTAGTATGCGTGAATGAATGCAAAACATGGAAATTTTATGTGTTGAAAAATATGCATGTTGGCCGAATACATGTACATGTATTACATGTCTTGGATGATTTGAATTCATGTTGTAATTTAGTTGTAGTATGGTGGAAATTGTATTAGAAATGGAAGTGGAATGAATTAGTGAAAATTGAAGAATGTAGGAGGTGGCCGTGTGGTATTGTTATGTGTTGATGGAGTATGAATTTGATCTTGTTTGTATGTTAAGTATGTTATGGTGAAGTGAATGGAAAGATAACAATCTTTATTGTCTTGGAAAAATGGTTATCAAGTTGTTGTAGGAAAGAATGCAACTTTGTTATGATTTATGTAAAAAAAAAATGGAAATGAATGTATCAAGAGGCAAATTATGATTATTGTTGATGAATTTGGAAGATGGAAATGTATAATGAACTTGTATGTTGAAGGTTAGGAAAAATTGGAAAAAGTAGTGGCTTAATGGAGAGTTTGAATGTTTGCATATCTTATGCATATTGTGTGAAAATGGTATGATATGCCTTCGACGTATGTTGTAATGATTTTGATGGTTGATGAATATGAAAATGATAAGTTTGGGTTGGAAATGTAAGTTTGAAACGAAAGATGTTTCGTTATGTCGAAAGATGGCTAGTGATGCCATAGTGTATGTTTTAATGTCTATTGTTGTTTTGATGTCATTCTGGGTTGTTGAGTTGATGAATTGAGCCGAGCAAAGTCTCGGGGATGTCTTATATACAGAGGAAATGCTGCCGAAATTTCGGTAGACAAGTCTGTGTTAAGTTGAATTATTGAAAAGTTGAAACTAACAAATGGTAAACTTGACCATTTCTAGATTTTGGACCAAATTGAAGTCGACGCCAAGCGAGCGTAAGGCTCTATCGAGGTATGTGAAGCACTTCCCTTTGTTCCTAGGCATGTTCTGGATGTGATAGGCTCGGTCGCGAGCCTTAAGTACGACTCCGTTCCCCGGAATTCGAGACGGAAAACCGCTCCAATTCCTTCAATTCAATTGAAGCTATTTTCTTACAAATTGCCTTTAAAGTGAGTTTTTGTACAAAACTTCCCTAAACGGAGTCGGAACACTTCCAAACGATTATGGATGACCTCATAAGGTCTATTAGCGATAATTTACCTATGTTGCCTCGAGTTGGTCCGAGGCGGGCCCGCAAGGCCCGATATCTTCTTTAATACTTTAAATACTTCTGTTTTGTCCGATTTTCTCAGAAACCATCTGAACCATTATTTTGATTATGATACAACTATTTTTATGAAATTCTTACAAAATGATTTCTGAACATCTGAGAATCTGATTCTGATAATAATCTGTCGTGCCTTCCCAAGTAGGATATAGGCGCGTACTATGCATACTATCCGTATACTCTGATTTTGACTCGCCGTTTGGCACCCTTCAGTTTGATTGAGTCTGCATGTTGAGTCTGTATGTAAGTAGTTTCTCATTTATCGGTTCGTGTCTGTCTCAATGCATTACTTTATCGTGCATATTTCTCTGCATTGTTCACCGCGTCCCTCGGCGTACGGGCCGGGATCTGTATGTCTGTATGATATTATGATTTGTGTATGGGGATGGCGGCCAGGATGGCATATGATCTGATCTGATTCTGTCTGTCCACCGCGTCCCGTACTAAGAGGGCCGGGTTCTGTTACCGCGCCCCCAGACAGGGCCGGGATCTGTATGAATGCATGCGTGTGCTATCTATATTTATATAAGCACATGCCTCTGTATGATTCTGTATGACTCTGTACTACTCTGCATGCATAATTCTGTTCGACATACTTCTGTCTGTCCGTCTGAATTACGACTAGGTCTGTATGTCCGTATGGATTCTGATTCTGCTCGTCTGTCCGTATTATGATTCCGTCTGTCTGTCCGAACCATAATTCGATTTATTTGTATGGAACACGATTCTGTATGTCTGTCTGGATCATGACTCTGTCCGTCAGTCTGATTTATGGTTTTGTCCGTTATATTTCTGTGACTCCGGTTCGGACTATGCTGATATCTGTTATGTTTCTGCTTTACATACTCGGTACATTTTTCGTACTGACCCCCGTTCTTCGGGGGCTGCGCTACATGCCCGCAGGTACCGACGCACCAGGTGATACGCCGCCAGCGTAGGGTTCTAATTCTGCTGTTTGAAGAGCTCCTTTGATCCGGAGCGTATACTTTTGGTATATATATCTTCTGTCTTCTGTATACTCTGTATGTATGGATATTCTGGGTACGGCGGGGCCCTGTCCCGTCATATGATTCTGTATGTCTGTAGAGGCCTGTAGATAGATGTGTGGGTTACGGGTTTCGTCTGTATGTTAGCCTTATCGGCTTATCTGTATGTTTCTGTATGTCCAGATATATATATGTTTGCGCGCGTGTCGTAGTTGTATCGGCCTACTTCTGTAACTTCTGTTTTAAAAAAAAAAAAACTGTATGATTCGAATTCGATCGGGTAGGTACGTATGGGTACCCAGTTAGGGTACCAGTCGCGGCCCACGGGGTTTGGGTCGTGACAGAAGTGGTATCAGAGCGGTTAGTCCTCGGTATGTCTACAGGCCGTGTCTAGTAGAGTCTTGTTTATCGATGTGTTGTGCACCACACCTATAAACATGAAGCTACAGGGCATTTAGGATGTTACCCTTCTTTGGATTCTTAGATCGTGCGATAAAGCTATATGATTAGGATGATTCTCCCCTACGAATTGTTGTATCTACAGCGAGGCTCCAGAAGAGTAGAAGTGTCGGTATTTGGGGAAAATGTTTCTGACCCTCTTCCTGCAGGTGATCGTAGGTTGATAAATAATGAAGAGGAACGCTTCGGATGATGGGGATGGGGGTGCTAATAAGGCCCCTAGGACATCACCAGGACCGAGTAGGCAGATCCCCAGCTACTCGATTGAGACAGATCCTTCGGAGGATCCAGAGACAATTCCTTCAGAGTTTTTGATCTCCAGAGCAGAGGCTCCCAGGGAAGACAGTTATGACACCGACCCTTCGGAGGACCCAGCGACGATACCTCCAGAGTTTCTTACTCCCAGGGAGGAGAATAGCCCCGAGGCTGAGCCACTAGAGCACTCCTCTGGGACGCCGGATTAGGAGATTCTCGAGGATGTGCCAGCAGCTCCGGTAGTGGAGCAGTATGTTAGACAGGCCTCCCCAGAGAGTGTCACGCCCTATTCCAGCCCTTTGTCCTGGCCGTCGGTGAACCAGGAATTGCCAGGCTACCTACACTCCTCCGATTCAGATGCAGGTAACAGTGGGGGCCAGACCGACGGCGATGATGAGGGACACAGCTCCCACGGCAGCTCCCCAGGTTAGACCCGAGTTGATCAGTTATGAGTACGTAAGTTTCCTAGAATTTTCGATATGTGTATGATATCTGTAAAACGTTGTTCTATGAAGACGACGAAAATTTAAAAGGATTAGAGACCTAGGGACCAAAGGCAAGGGCGACTGAGATGTCCCCACCGTCAATGTGAGTCTAGAAATCCCGGATGAAAGTAAACAGGAAAGTGCCTCCGATGCTGTTGAGTTGGGCACGTGTGGTAAGTGTCGACGACGTTATAATTCTTACTTGAGGTTATCAGCCCCGTGTGGCTGCGATACGACATGATATGATATGTATGTGTGTATATGTGTTGGCCCTGTGAGGCATGATTGGTATTGCTGGTGTACAGGTTTTGGATAGTAAGAAAAACAGAGGAACCTCTGCCCAAATTTTTCCAGAAATATGGAAGTAAATATGTAGACTAAGTACAAAAAGGTCCCGCAATACTTGTCGGACTTCAGTTTTCTTCTGTCAGTGGCCAGAGAACACCTTATGGTGATATTTTATCAGATTCCACCGATTATTTAGAGGCGGAATTCGTGGGACGAAGACTTAAATCCGTGGGTTATCCGTAATCATATGTATATGTGTATGAGGGTGAATGTTTAAGATTCAGAGAGGCGACATGGTAATGGTACGACTTAGCCGGGGGTGGGACCCGCTACAAAATTTGCTAAGACCCCGATCTGCCCTAAAATTATGTGACAAAGGCCCTGCGGGGTAATCGACGAAATTATATTAGCCCTAACGCGTCAAAATGCATGAAAGTTTCGGGGTTAAGCGTGCTCAAGCCAGAGCAATTCTGGGATGGGTGACCCCCTGGGAAGTAATGCCACGTTTTGCACAAGTGTAAGTATGATCGATATAAATGAAAATTTGGGGTAATCTAAAGGAAATGAGGATGTGTGGAGTAATTAGTGCCCTTACAGGAGTCGCGCAGAACGAGGCGGACTAAATGAGTAAAAACAAAAAGGGGGCAACACCGCTCGGGAAATTGAGCGAATCTGAATGACAGTCAGAGACGTCCGCCAATAAGACATTAGTAGATATATCTGTATGTGTGTATGTGTATGTGTGTATGTATGATTTTCGTTTGGTGCCCATATGGGTTAAGAACCGAGTCCCGGCAACTAATATTGTGATCGGCGAAAGGTTTTACTAAACCGAATACATGAAACGAAGCGGGGGCGAGGACACAAATGCTGTCAAGGACTAGAAAAACCCCTATTCCATTATAACTTAGTCTGGTATGACGATGTCTGAAAAGGAAGATGAGTATGGATGGTAGGAAAGATAAGAAGTGCGAATAAGCGGAATATTTGAAAAAGTCGATAAGCGACGCGAGGCGATTTGTATGATAACTTGGCCAACCAGGTTACCAATAAGGGAATTTTCCATAAATCACTGGAGGCTTACTAAGAGTGATCTGATTCGGCTTCAGATTCTATCTGTTATATTTCTGTACTTCCGATGTTCATAAGGCTCTGTTTATTACGCCTCCATGCTTCTGAACTCGATTATGTCCCCACCTGATAAATCTTTGTACATCCGATTCTGAAAATGTTTCTGGTTGACCTACCCCTGTATGATTGATTCTGAATACGTTTCTGTCTGACACACCTCTGTATGTCTGACTCCGGATATGAATCCGTCTGATATGCTTCTGTGCGTCTGATTTCGATCGTACGCCTGTCTGATACATCTCCGTATGTTTGATCTTGATTACGACCCTATCTGATACATTTCTGTCCGCCTGACTTTGACTACGAATCCGTCCGCCATGGTTTAGTACGTCTGCCTCCGATTACGAATCCGTCCGATATGCTTTTACACGTCCGGTCCTAATTCGGAAGCTGCTGGTATGAAATGTTTGGTATGAAGAGGGATCACGATAAGGTGGTAGGGAACTCAGCAGAGTAACAAGAAATGATATTGACTATGATATCTGGGAAGCGTTCGTCTGTTACAAGAATATAGTTTATGGTCCGATAATTATGTGGGGTATAAAAATATAGATTATGAAGTTATTTGAATCAGTGACGAGAAGAATTACCCCCTCATGTAGGTGAAGAAGCCATGTCGGGAAGTCCACGAAGGACAATTATAAAGAGGACCCTCCCGAAGTAGTACGACGCCCCATAAGGTCAATTTAACATTCGAGGACGAATGTTTCTAAAGGGGGGGAGGATGTTACGTCCGACATTTTCGCTTATTCAAAAAAATTTAAGATAAATGGACTTGTGATGAATAAGGCCACAATTGGACATTTCTTGGTATGAATGTGTAGGTTATGAATACAATGGTGTGGAATTACGACAGGAGGCCAAGGGCAAAATAGGAATTTTGGAAATTGGTTTCGGAAATTACAAAACAGTTTGTAGCCATATGGGCTCAAAAAAAAATGAAAAATTGAGGCCCAAACTTGGAGGGTGGCCGGCCATGGTTGGCCCAAACCCATGAGCATTAGTCATGTGATTAGTCACATGACTAATTAATATAAAGAGTATATACATGGATCAATGTTCATCTTTTGGAACATTCAAGAAAAATTGAGAGAGAAAAAGAAGAGGAAGGTCACGGCTAGGAGAAAAAAAAGGGAGAGAAAAGAAAGAAAAAAATTTTGGGAGCCAAATCCTTGATGCAAATATCCAAGTCTTGTGAGATTAGTACTAAGCTCAAGGCCCTCTACAAGTTGATATAAGTATTGTGGCAAGAAAGCAATTTTAACCTCCAAGTGAAGAACTTGAAGAAAGGTAAGGATTTTATGATTTTGATATGTTATGGAAGGTATATGTATGTTGTAGTATGCGTGAATGAATGAAAAACATGGAAATTTTGTGTGTTGAAAAATATGCATGTTGGCCGAATACATGTACATGTATTACATGTCTTGGATGATTTGAATTCATGTTGTAATTTAGTTGTAGTATGGTGGAAATTGTATTAGAAATGGAAGTGGAATGAATTAGTGAAAATTGAAGAATGTAGGAGGTGGCCGTGTGGTATTGTTATGTGTTGATGGAGTATGAATTTGATCTTGTTTGTATGTTAAGTATGTTATGGTGAAGTGAATGGAAAGATAACAATCTTTATTGTCTTGGAAAAATGGTTATCAAGTTGTTGTAGGAAAGAATCCAACTTTGTTATGATTTATGTAAAAAAAAAAAAATGGAAATGAATGTATCAAGAGGCAAATTATGATTATTGTTGATGAATTTGGAAGATGGAAATGTATAATGAACTTGTATGTTGAAGGTTAGGAAAAATTGGAAAAAGTAGTGGCTTAATGGAGAGTTTGAATGTTTGCATATCTTATGCATATTGTGTGAAAATGGTATGATATGCCTTCGACGTATGTTGTAATGATTTTGATGGTTGATGAATATGAAAATGATAAGTTTGGGTTGGAAATGTAAGTTTGAAACGAAAGATGTTTCGTTATGTCGAAAGATGGCTAGTGATGCCATAGTGTATGTTTTAATGTCTATTGTTGTTTTGATGTCATTCTGGGTTGTTGAGTTGATGAATTGAGCCGAGCAAAGTCTCGGGGATGTCTTATATACAGAGGAAATGCTGCCGAAATTTCGGTAGACAAGTCTGTGTTAAGTTGAATTATTGAAAAGTTGAAACTAACAAATGGTAAACTTGACCATTTCTAGATTTTGGACGAAATTGAAGTCGACGCCAAGCGAGCGTAAGGCGCTATCGAGGTATGCGAAGCACTTCCCTTTGTTCCTAGGCATGTTCTGGATGTGATAGGCTCGGTCGCGAGCCTTAAGTACGACTCCGTTCCCCGGAATTCGAGACGGAAAACCGCTCGAATTCCTTCAATTCAATTGAAGCTATTTTCTTACAAATTGCCTTTAAAGTGAGTTTTTGTACAAAACTTCCCTAAACGGAGTCGGAACACTTCCAAACGATTATGGATGACCTCATAAGGTCTATTAGCGATAATTTACCTATGTTGCCTCGAGTTGGTCCGAGGCGGGCCCGCAAGGCCCGATATCTTCTTTAATAATTTAAATACTTCCGTTTTGTCCGATTTTCTCAGAAACCATCTGAACCATTATTTTGATTATGATACAACTATTTTTATGAAATTCTTACAAAATGATTTCTGAACATCTGAGAATCTGATTCTGATAATAATCTGTCGTGCCTTCCCAAGTAGGATATAGGCGCGTACTATGCATACTATCCGTATACTCTGATTTTGACTCGTCGTTTGGCACCCTTCAGTTTGATTGAGTCTGTATGTTGAGTCTGTATGTAAGTAGTTTCTCATTTATCGGTTCGTGTCTGCCTCAATGCATTCCTTCACTGCGTCCCGGGCCAGGTTCCGTTATCGTGCATATTTCTCTACATTGTTCACCGCGTCCCTCGGCGTACGGGCCGGGATCTGTATGTCTGTATAATATTATGATTTGTGTATGGGGATGGCGGCCAGGATGGCATATGATCTGATCTGATTCTGTCTGTCCACCGCGTCCCGTACTAAGAGGGCCGGGTTCTGTTACCGCGCCCCCAGACAGGGCCGGGATCTGTATGAATGCATGCGTGTGCTATCTATATTTATATAAGCACATGCCTCTGTATGATTCTGTATGACTCTGTACTACTCTGCATGCATAATTCTGTTCGACATACTTCTGTCTGTCCGTCTGAATTACGACTAGGTCTGTATGTCCGTATGGATTCTGATTCTGCTCGTCTGTCCATATTATGATTCCGTCTGTCTGTCCGAACCATAATTCGATTTATTTGTATGGAACACGATTCTGTATGTCTGTCTGGATCATGACTCTGTCCGTCAGTCTGATTTATGGTTTTGTCCGTTATATTTCTGTGACTCCGGTTCGGACTATGCTGATATCTGTTATGTTTCTGCTTTACATACTCGGTACATTTTTCGTACTGACCCCCGTTCTTCGGGGGCTGCGCTACATGCCCGCAGGTACCGACGCACCAGGTGATACGCCGCCAGCGTAGGGTTCTAATTCTGCTGTTTGAAGAGCTCCTTTGATCCGGAGCGTATACTTTTGGTATATATATCTTCTGTCTTCTGTATACTCTGTATGTATGGATATTCTGGGTACGGCGGGGCCCTGTCCCGTCATATGATTCTGTATGTCTGTAGAGGCCTGTAGATAGATGTGTGGGTTACGGGTTTCGTCTGTATGTTGGCCTTATCGGCTTATCTGTATGTTTCTGTATGTCCAGATATATATATGTTTGCGCGCGTGCCGTAGTTGTATCAGCCTACTTCTGTAACTTCTGTTTAAAAAAAAAAAAAAACTGTATGATTCGAATTCGATCGGGTAGGTACGTATGGGTACCCAGTTAGGGTACCAGTCGCGGCCCACGGGGTTTGGGTCGTGACAGGATACTTCTTCTTCGTCTCATCCTCTGCCTCCCAGGTCATCTCCTCTCTGTTATTGTTTCGCCACAATACCTTAACAGACGCCACGTCTTTGGTACGTAACCTTCTCACCTGACGATCCAGTATGGCCACAGGCTGTTCCTCGTAGGATAGCTCCTCTGTCACCTGGATATCTTCTATGGGAAACACTCTGGAAGGGACCTTGCCAACCCTACGGACACGTGGAAGATTGGATGCACTGCTTCTAAATCAGATGGTAACTCCAATTCATAGGCGACCTTTCCAACCCTACGGACAATTTGATTTGGTCCAATATACCTTGGACTGAGCTTTCCCTTCCTGCCGAATCTCATTATACCTTTCATGGGTGATACCTTCAGAAATACCCAATCGCCAACCTGGAACTCTAAGTGTCGACGTCGATTATCGGCATATGATTTCTGTCGACTCTGGGCTGCCAGTAACCTTTCCTGAATGAGTTTCACTTTATCAACTGCCTACTGAATTATATCTGAGCCGATTAACTTAGTTTCGCCAACATCGAACCAACCGATCGGTGACTTGCATTTCCTGCCATACAGGGCCTCATACGGCACCATCTGAATGCTAGAATGGTAACTATTATTGTAAGCAAACTCAATAAGTGGTAAATGATCATCCCAGCTACCCTTGAAGTCAATAACATAGGCCTGCAGCATATCTTCTAGCGTCTGAATAGTACGCTCGGCCTATCCATCAGACTGCGGGTGGAATGCGGTACTAAGACTTACCTGGGTCCCCAATCCTTCTTGAAATGATCTCCAGAAGTTAGCTGTAAACTTAGCACCTCTATCAGATATAATAGCTGTGGGAACTCCGTGAAGTCTTACTATCTCCTTAATATATAACCTTGCATAGTCTTCAGCTGAGTGGGTAGTCCTGACTGGAAGAAAATGGGCTGATTTTGTCAGCCTATGAACAATAACCCATATGGAGTCATACTTCCGTGGAGTGCGTGGTAAACCTGTGATGAAATCCATGTTAATTGCTTCCCACTTCCAAGTCGGAATCTCCATCTCCTGTAATAACCCACCAGGCTTCTGATGCTCGATCTTAACCTAATGGCAATTTGGGCACTGAGCAACAAACTCTGTTATGTCCCTTTTCATACCATCCCACCAATATAAGCATCTGAGGTCATGATACATCTTTGTTGATCCCGGATGGACGGAATAACGGGCATAATGTGCTTCTCCCATAACTTGTCGCCGCAGCCCCGCAACCTCAGGTACACATATTCTGCTTTTATGTAGTAGCACCCCATCAGGTGTAATCTCGAATGGAGTCTTTTCCTTTTCAAGGGTTGTGTCTCTATACTGTGCCAAAACAGGACCCTCGTATTGGCGTCGCTTTATTTCTTCCATAATAGAGGATTCAACAACTTCTCGGACAGAAACCCCAGTGTCTCCAGAATCAGCTAAACGGACTCCAAGACTAGCTAGCTGGTAAATCTCACGAACCATTTCTTTCTTTCCGGGCTGCACGTCCGTTAGGCTGCCCATAGACTTACGACTGAGTGCATCTGCTACTACGTTGGATTTTTCAGGGTGATATAGAATATCAACATCGTAGTCCTTCAGCAACTCTAGCCACCTTCTCTGTCGCAAATTCAGCTCCTTCTGCTTAAAGATATACTGAAGGCTCTTGTGGTCTGTATAAATATCGACATGGACGCCATATAGATAATGTCTCCATATTTTTAAAGCATGAATTACTGCTGCTAGCTCCAGATCATGAGTAGGATAAATTCTTTCATGCTCTTTGAGCTGCCGGGAGGCGTAGGCTATAACCCTGCCATGCTGCATTAATACACAACCTATCCCAACACCGGAAGCATCGCAATAAATGGCATAACCGTCTGGTCCGTCAAGGAGAGTCAGGACTGGAGCCGTAGTCAACTTTTCTTTCAGCAACTGGAAGCTTCGTTCACAAGCATCAGTCCACTGGAACTTAGCTGCCTTCTGAGTCAGCTTCGTCAATGGCGCTGCAATCGAAGCAAACTTCTCCACAAATCTCCTATAATATCCTACCAATCCTAGAAAACTACATACCTCAGTAGGTGTCGTCGGTCTCGGCCAAGCCTTTATGGCCTTAATTTTCTGTGTATCCACCCGAAGGCCATCAGCTCCAATTATATGCCCCAAAAGTGCCACTGAAGTCAACCAGAATTCACATTTAGAGAATTTAGCATACAATTTCTGGTGCCGAAGTACCCCAAGTACCGCCCTCAGATGATCTTCATGCTCCTCTTCTGATTGGGAATAGCCCAGGATATCATCAATAAATACAGTTACGAACATATCTAAGAACGGCTTGAATACTCGGTTCATCAGATCCATAAACACTGCTGGGGCGTTGGTCAACCCAAAAGACATTACCCTCAACTCGTAGTGCCCTTATCGGGTCCTGAATGCGGTCTTTGGAATATCTGCCTCTCTTATCCGCACCTGATGGTAGCCTGGCCACAGGTCTATCTTCGAGAAACACTTAGCACCCTGCAATTGGTCAAATAAATCGTCGATCCTGGGGAGGGGATATTTATTCTTTATAGTCACCTTGTTCAGGTGCCTATAATCAATACACATCCGTAGCGATCCATCTTTTTTCCTCACAAACAATACCGGTGCTCCCCAAGGTGACGTAAAGCCCTTCTCTAACAAATCCCTCAGCTGCTCCTTCAATTCTTTTAGTTCTGCAGGTGCCATTCTATAGGGAGGAATAGATATAGGTTGAGTATCTGGCAGCACATCTATCGTGAACTCTATCTCCCGTTCAGGTGGAAGACCTGGAAACTCGTCTGGAAATACATCCGGAAATTCATTGACTACTGGAACCGACTGAAGAGTGGGTGCCTCTGCTTTCATATCATGCACACGAACCAGATGATAAATATACCCCTTCTTAATCATCTTCCTGGCCTTGAGGTATGAAATAAACTTACCCCTTGGCGACGCTGTACTTCCCGTCCACTCTAGAATTGGTTCTCCCGGAAACTGGAAGCGAACTACTTTCTTCTGACAGTCGATGTTGGCATAACAAGAACCTAACCAATCCATACCTATAATAACGTCAAATTCAGTCATATCTAGCTCTATCAGATCCGCTTTGGTGCAACGACCACATATATCTACTGAAAAATCTCTATATACTCGCCTTGCTATAACGGAATCTCGTACCGGTGTAGCTACCTCGAACGGTTCTATCGGTTCGGGTTCTATTCCAATTCTACTAGCAACCAGGGGGGGGGGGATATATGATAAAGTAGAGCTTGGATCTATCAATGCATATACATCTCGGGAGAAGATTAATAATATACCTGTAACCACATTTGGTGACGCCTCCTGGTCCTGTCGGCTGGCTAAGGCATATATGCGGTTCGAAGGACCGCTAGAACCGGAAGCTCTGCCTCAGCCTACGCGACCTCCTTAAGGTTTCTAACCACTCCACATACTCTAATTTCTCTTTAGACTTCCCTAACTTCTTATTTGTCTCTTATGTTTACATTTATGGAACCTTTAATGCACTTCCCAGGGGGTCACCCATCCTAAAATTTCCCTCACCCCAGCACACTTAACCTCGAAATTCTGATGAAATTCGGTGCGTTAATGCTGGTATGATTGCATCCACCTCACCACATGATCTCCATCACGTAATCTGGAGCAAGTCGGTGTCTTAACAACCTCCAAAATATTCTCGTAACGCGTCTCCCTCCGAACTAGAGAGGATCTTTTACTTTTCTGACTATACAATTATCGTGTTAGCCTTTTAAATCCTCAATATTCACTTTTCATCTGTATGTATGACTTCATCCGGGGTTTCCAGAATCCCACTGGTGGCGGAGACACCTTAGTCGTCGTTACTTATAAATACTGGGTTATCGGCCTCTTTGGGTTTCAACTCGCCACCATTAAATAATACTCTACAGAAATTACACATACATAGAAAGTTCTAAAGAGGACTCATATACCTATAGCTGACCGGTCTCTAGTCTGATCTGGTGGGCTGTAATATGAAGTGTGCTCCTCATCATCGCCTGCCCGCCATCTGCTCGTCTGACTTTCGTCATCGCTCGTATCTGAATCTGAGGAGTATGGATAACCAGGCAATTCCTGGTTTACTGACGGCCAGGATAGGGGACTGGAGTAGTCTGTAACACTCACCGGGGAGGCCTGTCTAACGTAGTGCTCCGCCATAGGAGCAGCTGGCATGGCCCCGGAAATCTCCTCCTCCGGTGTCCCAGTGGAGTACTCAGATGGATCTGTATCGTAACAGTCCTTTGCGGGGTCCTCCTCTCTGGGAGCCAGAAACTCTGGAGGAATCGTCGCCGGATCCTCCGAAGGATCATTCTCAATAGAATAGCTAAGGCTCCTCTTACTCGGTCCTGGAGATACTCTAGGGGCCTTCTTAGCACCCCCACTGTCTGAAGCTGACCTTTTCATCTTTCGTCAATCTACAATCACCTGCAGGAAAAAGAATCTGAAGAGATCTTCCTAGACACTGACGCTATCGCTCTCTTTGGGGCATCACTGTAGACACAGCAATTCGTTAGGGAGGAACCATCCGGATAATACAGCTCTATCATACGATCTAGAATAAAAAGGAAAGATAACATCCTAAATGTCCCCTAGCTTCCTGTTTATAGATGTGGTGCACCACACACCGATAAACAAGACTCTACTAGACACGGCCTGTAGACATTCCGAGGATGAACCGCTCTGATATAATTTCTGTCACGACCCAACCAGAGGGCCATGACAGTACCCAGTATTGGCTACCGAGCACCCCTTATCATACTATCTATCGTTCAACCTGTACTATCACGACTCAACCAGATGGACACTTATTATATTAGCGTTTAGCATATTAAGAGTATAAATGCAAGACAAAATGTTGTATAAAACTGTCACGTATGATATCACACACAAGCCGGTCAGGCTATCGTAATGTAGGGAATTGCCAAAACGTAATCCATACTGACATAACTGAATGATAACCACCCATGACCCACATGCATGTCTACAGGCCTCTAAGAGTAACAACAGTGTCATATGGCGGGACAGGGCCCCACCGTACCCTAATTAGACATATATATATATATATACATATTCACAACAGAAAGATGTGTACCAAAAGTATAGGCTCCGGGACAAGGGAGCACCTCAAATAGCATAATGGATATCCTAGGCTGGCGGGTCACCACAACGAGCTTCTGTACCTGCGGGCATGAAACGCAGCCCCCGAAGAAAAGGGGGTCAGTACGGAATATGTACTGAGCATGTAAGGCATGAAATGCAATTAGGTAGATCATAACTGAAATAGAGATTCCAGGAGACAAGTATGATGATCAAGAAATCGTTGTACCTGTGCATTACGAAACAAAATCATGCATACCATTATCATATACCGTACCCGGCCCATTATGGGACTCGGTGGATAAAATCATGTCATCATGTCAGCATACTATCATATCATCATGTATATATATATATACCGTACCCGGCTCTCTAGTGAGGGACGCGGTGAATAAAGTCATCATATGCCCTCCTGGCCAACATAACATATCATCATCTCATCATATCATCATGTCATCATATATATATATATATATATACCGTACTAGGCCCTCTAGTGAGGGACTCAGTAAATAATGCAGTGACACTGTGCACGATAACATACCCGGCCCGGGACTCGGTGAAAGATGTAACAACAGTATGCACGAGCAGAGTAGTGAGAAAGCATATGCATATAAATCAATTTTTGGGACTCAATAGGTAAGTACACTAATCGACACTTGAAGGATCATAAACACGTTTCGAGTCAATCCGAGTTTGCATAAGAAAGTTATGGACATTATTCATTACAGAAACCTCTACGAACGTTTCAAAGCAATCCGAGACCGCCTATGAAAGTTAGGGACATTAATCCTTATAGAACCCTTTTAGGGACAGGGACTCTTTATGCTTTGCTCGCTATTCAATCATACAACAGACTCGACTATACCAAGTATGCTCGTGTCAAGAAGTGAATAAGAATCGTAAATAAGCTCGGAGTTAAAGAATAGATTTACCCTAAGATGCGTGTCATACCTTACTTAGCTCTAGGACATGCCAAAAGAAAGAAAGGGTAAGCCTTACATACCTTGCCCGCTTCCTAAGCTAATCCGAACTTAAGTCTCGGCTTTCGCAAGATCTACAACAACGTCAAAAGATATCAAACATTAGCTATAGGTATTTAGGAATCCGGTTCTAAGCTAGCAACCCACCTACAGAAATTTTGGCAGCATTTCCCCTATAAATTCAACCAACCCCGAGAATTCAACTCGGCCAAATCACCAACAACAATACCAATAATCATATTTTCAACTTCAACAATTAATTCAAAATGCATTCTAACGTTAGCAACCCTTTCTACATAATTCGACGGCATTTCATTTACATTCAAATTAACCACAACAACCCAACTTACAATCTTCCAAACTCAATATGAACAACAACAACACATTCCTCGCTTCCAAGTTCATGAATTATACCAACAACCACACATTAACAACATCATTCATACAAATATACGAAACCATGCTAACGTCACATTAACTTCTACATCAATCCCACAACGATTACAACTTCATTTCAAGCCATCAAACCTTCATTTTCATCATGGAATCCACAACAACAACAACCAAAAATACTAAATAAAATCAATTCACCACATCTTACCAACACAGTCCCTATTCGGCCACAACCTACACACACATATTTCATGAATTTCATCCATTTCTACATACTACAACACTCACAAATCATCCCTAACACATAGAAAAGGAGATTAAATCTTACCTTTACCCTTTAACCTCTCAACTTGGCTAGGGTTTACAACTTGCACAATGAATGCTTTGCTTGCTCCAACAACTACTCCACGTTAATAAGGGCCTTCCAATTGGTTGAAATGCTAGAAGAAAATTATTTTTTGTGATCAACTCCAAGAGCATAAAATTCGGCCAACCATGGCCGAATACTTCTTGTTATATCTCGTATTTTGTACATTCGGATATCTCAAGATAGGCGTGGTAAGTTAAGGGCAAGACTATGTCCCAAAGTTATTTTAATATCCAAGTTGTTTATTAGTATGGAAATATTGAGAAAGGCTAAGGGTAAAAAGGGAAATTCACCAGGTGGTTCATGGTAATATTGTGGAAGGCTAGGGGCAAAACGGGAATTTCACAAAAAATTCAAGAAAGTTCATGGAAGGACCACTCTTGGCCTTGTGGCTCATGTGTGGTTCCCACCCATGGCTAGCCAATTAACGCATGCCATGAGTGGGGGGGCATGTGTCCAATTAATATTAGAGGGAGCCAAGTATATATATAGATAAGTGATGGCCGAAAATAAGACATAATCATCAGTATAAGTCAAGAAGCTTGGAGAAGAAGAAAAAGAAAGAAAAAGAGAAAGGGCCATTCGGCCATGGCTCAAATATTTATGCCATGGAAAATTGATCAAAAAAAATATTTTCTTCTAGTAATTCAACCAAGTGGAACGTCCCTAACAACATGGAGTGATTGTTGGAGTAAGCAAAGCATTTGTTGTGCAGGTTGTACATCTAGCCGAGTAAGAAGATGAGTGGGAAAAAGGTATGTGTTCAATCTTCTTTTACATGTGTTATGGATGATTTGTGAGTGTTGTAGTATGTAGAAATGGATGAAATTTATGGAACTATGTATGTTGAAGTGAGGCCGTGTAGGTGTGTGTATCGTGTAGAAGTGATGAACTAATTCCACTTAGTATTTTGATTGTTGTTGTTGTGGGTTCCATAATAAAAAAATGAAGGTTTGATGGTTTGAAATGAAGTTGTAATTATTGTGGGATTGTTGAAGAAGTTAATGTAGCATTAGTGTGGTTTCTTATAATTATGAGAATGAAGTTGTTAATAAGTAGATTGTTGGTGTAGTTCATGAATTTGGAAGAAAGGAAATGTGTTGTTATTGTTCTTGTTGAATTTGGAAGGTTTCGGGTGAAGTGGTATGTTGGTTGGGTTGTTTTGAATATTGTGTGTGAATTGTTTGAAGTGTTCTTGAGTCATGTTAGAATGATTTCGGGTTATTGTTGATAATTTGGCCGAGTTGAATCCTCGGATTGTTGTTGATAAATTGGCCGAGTTGAATTCTCGGATTGTTGATTGATAATTTGGTCGAGTTAGATTCTCAGGGATGGATGTATTTACAGGGGAAATGCTGCCGAAATTTCGGCAGATTCTAAATGAATTCATTTGAAGGACTAAGACAAGTATATGACAATGAGTCTAATGATTGTGTCAATTCTCTTGAATGTAGACTAACAAGCTTGGACGAATAAGCGTAGCCAATATGACGTGGAACAGGTATGTAAGGCTTACCCTTTCTTTCTTTTGGTATGATCCTTGTGAAACGAACAGACAATGTATATGTATGATTTCAAAGAAACTCCTATTCTTAGAGCCACTAGGATGGCTAATGTTCTTGACATCCGAAAACTGTTTTGCTATGTCTTGATATGTGTGTGTGGTTCCAAAAGTTCTATTTTGATTTGATCCATAGCGATATTCGAAAGGTACTTGATATGACTATTGCTTTGATTTTCCAAAAATAGCTTCTGAAACGTTCGTGGACGTTTCTGTACAAAAATGTCCATAACTTTCTTATACTAACTCGGATTGACTCAAAACGTGTTTATGATCCTCAAATGTCGTTTTGAGTACTTATTCATCGAGTCTTAAAATTTGATTTATGTGCATATAGTTTCTCACTACTCTGCTCGTGCATGCCTCAATGCATCTTTCACTGAGTCCCGGGCCAGGATCTGTTATCGTGCGCCTTCCTCTGCATTGTTCACCGCGTCCCTCACTAGAGGGCCGGGATCTGTTATATGTATATATGTATATGATGATATGATGATATGGGGGTGGCGGCCAGGATGGCATATGATGATTCTATTCACCGCGTGCCTCACTAGAGGGTCGGGATCTGTTATATGCATATATGATATATGATGTCGGCATACATGAATTGTGTCTGGAAAACAAGCATTTTGATATTCTGGATGATTTACTTACTTTCTGTACTTCTTCTGACATATGACATCGGCATATACGATTTGCGTTTTGAAAAATAAGCATTTTGGTATTCTGAATAATGTACTTACTTTTTGTACTGCTATTATGGTTCTGTTTTCTGTATTCTATGCCTTACATACTCAGTACATATTCCGTACTGACCCCCTTTCTTCGGGGGCTGCGTTTCATGCCACGCAGGTACACCCAGATGAGTAGAAGACATTGCTAGAAGATGTTCCAGCGGGATTGGCGAGCTCCATTTCCTTCTGGAGTGTTGCTGAGTCTGAGTATATATGTTATGAATTCTGATTGATGTTAGAGACTTTGCAGACAGAGTCATGGGTATAGAATGTCAGTCTTGTAAGCGGCTCCACCAGCCGATGTGTCATTTTGCGTTATGTTATAAATTCCATATGATTACAGATTTTGGTTGACTTGAGAACGATAAAAAGAATGTTTCTGAAAGCTCTTATTATGTATTTCATTTTATCTGAGTTAGGAGTCCAAGCGAGTATGTGTGTAATAAGAGTCAGCGGGTTCACTCGGCTCCGAATATGGGGTCGGGTGCCCATCACACCCTAGCGAGGTTAGGGTGTGACATTTTTTTTTTCTTTCTTCTCCAAGCTTTTTGAATTAAAAAGATGAACATGTCTTGTTCGGTCATCACTTATCTATATATATACTTTGCTCCTACAAATATAAAGTGGACACATGCCCCCACTCATGGCTTGAGTTAATTGGCCAAGCCATGGGTGGGACCCACACATGCCACACAACCATTGTGGCTTTCATGACCATTTTTTTTTTTTGAATTTTTCCCTTTTTACCCCTAGCCTTTCTCAATATTTCCATACCACTAATAACCAACTTGTGTATTAAAATAAAATCAGAAGGAAAATAATAGCCTTGCCCTTAACTTATCGCGATTATCTTGAAACATCCAAATGTACAAAATACGGGATATAACAGATTCCAGATGGACTGCAACTACAGTACCTTCGGTTTCTCCACCTGATGCATCAGGTTAAGATATGCGAGAGGCTATTCGGTTGTTGGGTCAGTTAGTGGCCGCTCAGGCCCAGCATCAAGGTACAGGTACTGGTTATGGTGACAGGGTCGTTAGTGCCAGGGTTCAAGACTTTATCAATTTACACCCTCCATAACTCTTTGGATCGAAACCAGATGAAGACCCGCAGAATTTTATAGATCGCATGCTGAGGACGTTACGGGGAATGCATGCTTCAGACACTAAGTCAGTAGAATTGGCTTCGTATTAGTTGTGAGATGTTATTGTCCAGTGGTATGAGACCTGGGTGTCGTCTAGAGGGGATAATGGACCCCCAGCTGTATGGTCGGAGTTCACAGAGGCTTTTTTTGTCACTATTTGCTAGCAGAGGCCCGACAGGATCCAGTTGATCGATTTTTTAATTTGCGCCTGGGAAATATGAGTGCTCGGGAGTACGGTCTTCTTTTTAATTTACTAGCCAGGTATGCTCTCACAATTGTAGCTGAGATGGAGGATGGGTACACCGATTTATGAGTGGACTTGGGCCGCATTTGATTAATGATTGCATGACGGCCGCATTTCAGGGGGTATAGATATCTCTCATATTCAAGCATACGCTCAGGGTTTAGAGGAGAGGAAGCAGCAGCAGCGGATTGATCGAGAGCGTGATAGGGGTCAGAACAAGAGAGCTAGAACTTCTGGGTCTTTTGGTGTGTACTGGGGTGGTCATAGACTGTAATTCTCTAGGTGTTCAGCCTATCCAGCCGCTACTGTGCCTTTAAAGTTCCCGAGATCGAGAATTTATAACCCACTTATTTTGGGCCAGGCCAGAGTTTCAGGGCTTCCAATCCCCAGTTTAGAGGTGGTTCTAGTCAGATGAGGCCATCTCTACCACGATATGATCAGTGTGGTAAGTTGCACGGCGGACAGTGCCGTTTGGGATTAGATGCGTGTTATACCTATGGTCAGGCAAGCCATATTATGTGAGATTGTCCGTCGAGAGGTGGTAGAGGTGTAGTTCAGCCGACAGGATCTGCAACTGGTTCTTCATCATCAGTATGCCCTCCTGGGAAGGGTTCTTAGACACCAGCTGGCCGTGGTAGAGGCAGAGGTGGAGCAACCAGTTCGAGCGGTCCTCAGAATCGTATTTATGCATTGGCTTGTCGATAGGATCTTGAGTCACCACCTGATATTGTCACAAGTATACTATACTATCAGTCTCTTCCCATGATGTATATGCATTGATAGATCTAGGTTCTACGTTGCCATTTGTTACTCCTTTTGTTGCTGGCACGTTTAGGGTGGAACCCGAGTCGATTATACCTTTTGAGTTATCTACAACTATTAGTGATCCCGTGATGGCTAGACGAGTATACAGAGGTTTTATAGTTATAGTCTCTAATCGTCATACTGTAGCTGATTTGATTAAGTTAGATATGGTGGACTTCGATGTTATTATGGCTATCGACTGGTTGGCCTTTTGTTATGCTAATGTTGATTGCATAACAAAGATGGTCTGGTTTTAGTTTCCAGGAGAGCCAGTGCTGGAATGGAAAGGTAATACAGCTTCGCCGAGAGGTAGGTTTATTTCCTATCTCAAGGTAAGATGATGATCGCACAAGGTTGTATTTATCATATAGTTCGAGTTTAGAATATAGAAGCAGAGTCACCGACTATGTAATCTGTTCCAGTGGTTAATGAGTTTCCAAATATATTTCCAGATGAGCTTCCAGGCCTTCTGCCAGATTGGGAGATTGACTTTTCTATTGACGTCTTACGAGATACTTAGCCGATATCCATCCCTCCTTATAAAATTGCACCTGCTGAGTTGAAGAAGCTGAATGAGCAGTTGATGAACTTGCTCGAGAAATTCTTTATGAGGCCTAGGACATCACCGTGGGGAGCACCTGTACTGTTTGTAAGAAAGAAAGATGGCTCGTTATAGATGTGTATCGACTACGGGCAGTTGAATAAGGTGACGATAAAGAATAAGTACCCACTACCGAGGATTGATGATTTATTTGACCAGTTTCAGGGTGCTAGATGTTTCTCGAAGATAAAATCTGAGGTCAGGTTACCATCAAGTTAGGGTCAAAGTGAAAGACATTCCGAAGACAGCTTTCAGGACCAGATATGATCACTTATGAGTTTCATGTGATGTCATTCGGCTTGACTAATGCCCCAGCAGTATTTATGAATTTGATGAACTGTGTATTTAGACCTTTCTTGGATCAGTTCCTGATTATATTCATCGATGATATTCTAGTCTACGCTTGACAAAAGGTGGAACATGCAGAACATTTACTTGCGGTACTCAGGGTCCTTCAGGATCAGAAGTTGTATGCAAAGTTCTCTAAATGTGAATTCTGGTTGAACTCTGTGGCTTTCCTGGGGCACATTGTTTCAGGAGAGGGCATCAGGGTTGATATGCAGAAGATATAAGTCGTGAAGAATTGGCCTAGACCCACCACACCGACAGAGGTTCATAATTTTCTGGGTTTGGCAAGTTATTACAGGAGATTTGTAGAAGATTTCTCTTCCCTTTCAGCACCACTGACGAAGCTGACTCAGAAGGCAGCTAAGTTCCAGTGGACTGACGCTTGTGAGCGGAGTTTTCAGGAGTTGAAGGACATATTCACTTCAGCGCCAGTTCTGATACTTCCAGAGGGTTATGTTATTTATTGTGACGCTTCAGGCATTGGATTGGGCTGTGTGTTGATGCAGCACGATAAGGTTATCGCTTATGCTTCGAGGCAGCTGAGAAACCATGAGAAGAATAGATTTAGTTGATGTGATTCATGCGCTGAAGATATGGAAGCATTATTTATATGGTGTTCATGTTGATATACATACATATCAAAAAAGCCTTCAGCACATCTTCAAGCAGAACCAGTTGAATTTGCTTCAATGGCGGTGGTTATAAGTATTGAAAGATTATGATGTTGATGTTTTGTACCATCCAGGAAAGGCAAATGTAGTGGCCGATGACCTTAGCAGCAGATCCATGGGTAGTCTATCTTATTTGCGACCAGAGAAATGGGAGTTAGCTCATGAGCTTCATCAGTTGGCTAGGCTAGTAGTTAGGTTATTGGACTCGGGCGATGTAGGAGTTACTATTTCAAAGTGAGCAACCTCATCGTTAATAGCCTAGGTTAAAGAGCGTCAGTACGAGGATCCCATATTAGTCCATTATAGAGATACAACTCCTCAGAAGGAGAAGTCACCATTTGAGATTACTGGAGACAGAGTCCTCAGATATCGAGACAGATTGTGTGTTATAGATGTTGCAGGGTTACACCGACAGATTAAAGGAGACGTTCATTATTCTCACTATTCTATTCCTCCAGGGACAACGAAAATGTATCATGATAACAAGGAAGTTTACTGGTGGGAGGATATAAAGAAAGATATAGCTGAGTTTATAGCTCAGTGCCCTAATTGTCAGTAGGTTAAGGTTGAGCACCAGAAGCCCGGTTGTTTGCTATATAGAGTATAGAGATTCCGACATGGAAATGGGAGGCAATAAATGTGGATTTCATTACAGGTTTACCCCATTCTCAGTGTAAGTTTGACTCGATATGGGTTGATTGTCATGACCCAAACTGGAGGGCCATGACGGGCACCTGACCGTACTAGTAAAGTACCATCCGACATACATCTGTGACATCAACATAAACAAAAGTAGGCCATTAGGGCCATCATATGACTCACAATAGAATCATAAGGAAAGCATGCCTGCATCGAATAATTTGAAAGACTCATCTATATAAATATGCTAGACATACTGTATGAGCCGATAAGGCTATCATAACCACTTATGATAACATACGAACTCTCAAGTCTGGACATCATCTGACTGTACATAACTGTCTACAAGCCTCTACTAGAAAACATAACATAACGTGACCAGGACAGGGCCCCGCCATACCCATATATATGTGCATACATAAATATACATAAGACCATGCTCACTCTTGGTGTCTCCCGGAAAAATGGAGTGTATCAACCTCATCTGCTGAGCTAATATCTTAATATATGGATCACCAACCTGTATCTTGGGACCTGCGGGCATGAAACGCAGGCCCCTAAGCAATAGGGGAGTCAGTACGAATGATGTACCGAGTATGTAAGGCCTGGAAAAAGTATATACATAAGAATCATGAAAGGAATCTGAGATATGAGAATCAATCTGCGGATCTGAATGTATCTGTATGACCGTATACCTGAAAGTGTCTGTATAACTGAAAGTGCCTCTGAGGGCGTATGACATGCATGCTTTCTTTCAAAAATCATATACATATATCATAAAATAAGTGTTAGTGCTGTGGAACATACAACCCGATCCATAAATGTTAGTGTTGCGGAACGTGCAGTCCGATCCATAGATCATATCATCTCGGGTCTGGGATAACCTCATAACATACCCACTGCAGTGGTGTGCATATCTAAGTGTCGTACCTGGCCAACTATAACGCGGCTCGGTGTGAGAAATTAGTTGTACATATATATAAATGCATGAAAGATTCGTGAAATATCACTCTGAACTCTGGACTACAGACATAAACTATGTTTGAATATACATACGAAGCCAACGATATGAGTATCTCTAAAGCATCTTGGAATAGAATTCTTTGGAACTTGATCGTCTACTTCTGTCGTTCATATCATAAAGATCATGCCAAAATGAAAGAAAGATATAGCCTAAACATACCTCTTGGCACCAATACGCACTCAATAATGAATTTGCCTCAATTAGCACTTCAACCTAAACAATGACAGTGCGTCCATTAACTTAATGAATACTAATATACGAGTTATATCAATGATAACTAGTCTCAAAAAAGAGTTGGGAAGCATTTCCCCTATTTCATAACCATCCCCAAACTGAATAAATAATATCCACAACATCAACAACAACCTCCATTTACCTCCTTCTAACTTCCAAGTACAACAACACAATTATAAACTCAAAACAGCCCAATATACATTCGTGTACCAACGCTTGTATACACTTCTTTATCTTTGTATATACGTAGTACAACCGCAACAACAATAACTATAACTATGGCCAATTCCCATGATATTCAAGCCCACAAAACAACTAATAATGATCACAAAACAGCCCATACGATAACAACAATAACAACAACAATAACTCACCTGATTTCCGCCATTAATTCCGTAGTTGTCATCTCACAATTTAACTATGACCTGGATGAATTTAAATATACCTAGAAGAGGAGAATTATTACTTTATATGCCAACAACTAATCTTCTTCCACCTTACTTCACTTTGAAGAAAGCTCGGATTCAGCAAAACGACAAAACAGAACAACGAGATTGAAGCAGTGAGCGAAACCCGTAAAATTTAATAACGTTGTTTTATGTATCTATTCATGGAAAAACATTGCCAAGTGATTTTACTCACTGAATATGTTGGTGTGTTGTATCAAATGGTTTCTGTTACACCTCGGAAAATTTTTCGTTGGTACGCAAGTGGATAAACTAGTGATGAATATGAGTGCATGATGTCTATGAGCAACAAACGACGTTTGATGACCTTAGGCGAGATTTCGAAAGTATCCGATGTGAGACGAGGAAGTTGGCTAAGTTAAGATGAGATACAAGGTGAGCAATGCAAGTGCATGGATGGGGGTGATTAAAATGAGAAGTCTAAGAAATATGGGAAGTTGCAGAATTGCAACTGCCCAGTGGTCGTAAATTGCAAAATACGGACCGTAAAGTGCAATACGGTCCATAATCTGGCAGTCGTAAACTGCCATGCAAGGTTTCAACCTTTTGCCCAGTCAAGAAATGGTAAAATACGACCAGGTGGACGGACCGTAAAGTGATTTACGACCCGTAAACCATGGTCATAAACCACCATGAAGGAAGCCCAGCTTTTGGTTCTAGAAATGGTTAATTACGACCATGGAGGATGAGTCGTATAGTGGAATACGGGCCGTAATCCTCCATGGACGACCACTGTTCACCCAGCATAGATTTCACAAGTCATTAAATAAGGGGACCAACACTTGTTTTATTTCATTACAACATTACACCACTTCTCTCTAGAATCATCTCTCTACATTTATTATATGAGTTTTCAAGGATTATAAGTCATCAATAACATTAAGACAAGAGAATCAAGGATAAGGGAATCATCAAGGATCATCCAAGTCAAGAAATCCAAATGGAGAAAAACTAGGGTTTTGCTCAAAGAGGAGTATTATCAACCAAAGCTTGTTCCTACAACTTCTAAGGTAAGATTCATGATATTTACATGATACTTAAAGTATCGGAGAGTTAAAATACATGGCTTGTAGAAAATATGGTCAACTAGGTCATGAATGATGAATAGGGACATTTTGAGAAATAATTTGAATTGAGTTATGAATGTTGTTGTGTTGTGATATGAATGTGTTATAAATGGTATTAAGATCATGAACTAGACACTTTAGACGAATGGACGAAGTTTGGTGTTATGACCATGAATGTGGGTGAATGAGAGGCAAATTGAGGAATCTAGATAATGTGGATAATGTGAATGACTAATGGCCATTGTTATGATATTAATGAAGGTATAAACGCTAGCATTTGAAGGGAACGTGCAAGTGTAGAATAGTTCGATGAAAAGGTATGTAAGGCTAACCCTTCTTTCATAAGGCATGGTTCTTGGCCAAATTACTAATTCCTCTATATGAGTAGGTTGTATTCCAATGATTGACACTCCGAGCTCATAAGCTCACGATCCTTAACATGTTCCACGATTGTACTACGCCTCTCATATGACGAGTAAGCCTAAGATATGGATGTAGCAATAATGACGATGATAGTGATGATGATGATAATAATAATGATGCTAAAGGTGCCTACGGGCTATTATATTCACATGTGGCTATGAAGGGCTATAATGACACCCCGAGCTTATAATGCCGGGTAGAATATATGTATATGGATGTATATATGTATATGATTATGTATAAAGTATGTATACGATTACGTAACGTGCGCACATGTCTGCAGATGGTACGGATAACCCTGAAGCCTTGGTAGGGCCAGATAGAAATAACATTGAGCCTTGGTTGGCTAAGTACGTATGAAACACCGAAGCTTTTGGTCGGGCACGCTATGTATGTATATAAGTGTATGGCTAGGTATATAATATGAATATGAATGTGAAAAGACTATGTATACGAATGCGAATAAGGACATGTATATGAATATGAGCACAAGTATGGTACGAGTACTATTATGGAATACGAATGATGACGTAGGTGTACAAATAAGTATGAAAAATGGAAAGTCCTACGAAAGGTAAGTAAGTGCCATGACGATGACATTATTGTCTCCCCTCCAACAGTATTTCTTCTGTTATGTATTATGCTTATGTATATATCGATGTTGCTCATGCTTTACATACTTAGTACATTCTTCGTACTGACATCTTTTTGTTTATGGACGATGCGTCATGCCCGCAGGTGCACAGGGAGACAGGCTTGATCCATAGCTGCTTATCCAGAGATTGCATAGCAGAGCTCCATTTCTTTCGGAGCCGCAGCTTTTGGGTATTCATTCTTTTGTGTACATAATTATGGGCATAGTGGGGTCCTGTTCCGCTCATACGATATGTCATACTCTTAGAGGCTCGTAGTCATGTGTATGTGGGTAGAGATGTTCGGCCATGTCGGCCCATGTTTTGTATATCTTTTGTTGGCCTCGTCGGCCTTGTACTTATGATGTGGCATAGATGCCTATGATATGTTAAATGATGATGGTCGTCTAATTGGATCAATATGATTAACGATAAGAGAAGCACGAATTGACTTATGGTTCACCTAGATGTTATGTTATGTATGATAAGGGGGTGCCCGGGTGGGGTAGCACCGGGTGCTCGTCGCGGCCCCCTAGCCGGGTCATGACAAAAGTGGTATCAGAGCAGTTCAGTCCTACGATGTGTCTACGAGCCGTGTCTAGTAGAGTCTTGGTTATGGGTGTGTTGCGCGCCACACTTATAAACAGGAAGTTGCGGACATTTTAGGAATGAATGACCTTCTTTCATCTCTAAGATCGTGCGATAGAGCTAAGCCATAGGAGATGAGATTCCCTATGCTAACCCCTGATTGCAGCGGAAGGTTGGTAATGATAGAAGAAAGTTATTGATGACAATGAAAGCTACGGGGGTAAGCCCCTTTGTTGAGGCTACGTTACTGTAATATGTAATATTATGATGATGAATTTATTGCTGTGAAAGTAAGTCGGTGTTCATATGATAGATGAATTGATTAAATGTGTCTTTTGATGATAAGTTCAGCTATAAGTTGATAACTAAGCAAATTGGATGAATCAGAACAGAGATATGTGTCGAATAAAGTAAGAATGTTGAGATATGATTGAAATGTAAAGCTGAAGGATGAAAGAGAAATAGGGAGAGGTAACAGGGCAGATCGCTACAGGATCAGGTACACCTCGAAGTGCAATATATGAGGTAAGTTTTGACGTCCTTGTGCTTTTACTTGAAAGTGGGAGCCCTGTGTGGCTGAGATATGTCGTATATTTGTATATATATATATATATATATATATATATATATATATATATATATATATAGTAAGAAATACAGAGGAAACTCTGCCAAAATTTTCCCAGAATCTAAAGGAGATAAGATATAAGCTTGCAATATGTCCTAACGGGAAAATATGATGTGCAAAAGAGTAATGGCAGAATGCGACTAAGTTAGGAGTATCGTTAATGACTACAGGAGTCGAGTTAGGTAGTATTGAATTGATAGTAATGGCAGTGATGAGAGCGATATTGATACGGTAAAGAGAAATGCTAGAGTAAAACAAAGGGGGGGGGGGGGGGGGTTGGAAGCACTAAAACATGACATGGAGGAGAAAGTGTAACTCTAATAAAGTGTGATACTGGAGTAGCGATTGGATGTATAAGAACGAGTGAATTACAATAAGTTTATTAGCAAAATAAAGTAACAGCGCCCGGAGACAGAGATACGAATATGAAGGGTTATAGTGAATGTGAATACAGTGGTGAAATGACTTACATGGTAAAGTGTGAGAGGGCCGATTAGAAGGAGTAACTGGTTGAGTATACTAACTTCGTAAGGTTTATATTATTCTGCGAACCGGCTTGCGAATGAGACCAAGAAGTGTCACTTGTAGAGTTGATTATTATCAGGATATATAATGAAGACATAGAGAGAACTGGGATACGAAGTAAGTAAAGTATAGCAAGGAAACGACTAAAGATGTGACATGTTCTATATGAATATGGAGTGAATGCAAGTATGAAACCAACAAGTGAGCCCTAGAGAAGTAGATGAGAAAGCTTATAAGACCTTGCTAAAGGAAAGCCCAGCATAGAGGTTCTTCACTGACAAGAAATGATAGTAGCAATGAAAAAAAGGGGGGGGGGGGGGGGGGGGGGAGTTAACTTGAAAAGGAAATTAGAGAAAGGTGATATGGCAAAGTCGTAGTAGTGGGTGATTGGTATAATCAAGAGTACAAGTGATATCTTTAGCTGGATGTAAAACACCAAGACTGTCGAAGAATGAATTGTACAAAGGTAGCATACTCTAAAGGACAAAGCGGTGCTAAGTTGAGAATAAGGTCCCTCGTGCGAAAAATCAAGGATTGATTATAAAATGGGAGAAAATAAGATAAATTGAGGAGGAAGGTATGTAGAGGAATAAGAATGAGAATAGAGAGAAAAGGAAATATGCGAAATACGTATGCTTAAGAAGAAATTGGGTTATGGTTAAAGGAAGGTGCATCTCCTCTGAATATCTTATACCAAGTTAGAACGAGTAGAGTATATGAAGTAACAGTTGAAAAAAAAAGATGATCATGAGTTATGAAGCTTACCGTACGGCAGTAAAATGATAGAATAAAGCTATCGCCAAGGAAAAACGCCATGTGATTACGATTTGTTTTGAAACCAATGTGGAGTGCAAAACAAGAGTAAAAGAGTATGAGGCATAAGGAATATTAGTTGCGCATGAGGCTTGGGTCCTAAACAGCAAAGGCGACGTTACAGGTAAAACCCAGGGGGAAGCGAGTGAAGAGACTATAAGTGTAGAGATTGAAATGATGGACTCCAAGGTGTGACAAATATAGACTCTAAAATAAAGAATGAGAGTTATGTAAAAATGAGTCTAACAACGAGTAAATAAACGAACTTGAATCGAGCAAGCATCTGACACTGTAAGGGAAATCATTTACGAAGACCTTGAACCACGTGACATTGATGAGTAAATAACTCAAGAGGTATGTAAAGGATATGTGTATGATATGATTACGAATAAGAATATGTACATGACATGCATATGAATATGACTATTGATACGACGGGTAAATGAGTACGATTACGAATACGAATACGGATGTCGATACCTGTATATGTATAGAAACGTATGTACACGAATCACACAAGAATGATTGTGCCACTTGCAAGTATTGATGCATCGCCAATGAAACCAGGTGATGTACGATCAGAAAAGAGAGAAATGGCCCGCGAGCTCCAACAGTTAGCTAGCCTAGGGGTCCGAGTAATGGACTCAGGTAGCAGCGAAGTTAGTATTCATGATTCAGCGGTCTCGTTGCTGGTAGCAGAAGCGAAAGGGCGACAGCATGAGGATCCCATACTAATGCAGCTCAGAGATACGCTCCCTCAGAAGGAGGAGTCAGCATTTGATATTTCAGGAGACGGAGTCGTCCGATGCCGAGGCAGATTATGTGTCCCTGATGTGGCAAGTGTACGCCACCAGATTTTGAGAGAAGCTCATTGCTCTCGTTACTCCTTCCACCCCGGAGCGACGAAGATGTATCACGACATTAAGTCTATATATTGGTGGAATGGGATGAAGAAATATATGGCGGAATTTGTTGCTCAATGTCCTAATTGTCAACAAGTGAAAATCAAGCACCACAAGCCAGGTGGATTGTTGCAAGATATAGAAATCCCAACTTGGGAGTGGGAAGTGATTAACATGGACTTCATTTCAGGTTTGCCTCGTTCTCGACGTAAGTATGATTATATATATGGGTGATTGTGGATAGACTCACAAAGTCAGCTCATTTTTTACCGGTCAGAACGACCTATGTGGCAGAAGATTATGCAAGGCTTTACCTTAAAGAGATAGTAAAACTCCATGGCGTCCCGGTATCTATTATCTCCGACAGAGGGACTCAGTTTACAGCTAAGTTTTGGAGGTCTTTCCAAGAGGGTTTAGGGACCCGAGTTAGCCTTAGCACGGCATTTCATCCCCAGACCGATGGACAAGCTGAACGTACTATTCAGACTCTTGAGGATATGTTACGAGCATGTATGATAGATTTTGGAGGGAATTGGGATGATCATTTGCCACTCATTGAATTTGCTTACAATAACAGTTAATATTCTAGCATTCAAATGGCACCGTATGAAGATCTATATGGGTGAAAGTGTAGATCCCCAATTGGGTGGTTTGAAACCGGAGAAACTAAGTTGATAGGGCCAGACTTGGTCCAGCAAGCAATAGAGAAAGTTAAGCTCATACAAGATCGGTTGCTAGCGGCTCAAAGTCGTCAGAAGTCCTATGCGGATAATCGTCGAAGAGACTTAGAGTTCAAAGTGAAAGATTGGGTATTCTTGAAAGTGTCGCCGATGAAGGGCGTGATGAGATTTGGCAAAAAGGGGAAGCTCAGTCCCCGGTATATTAGGCCATACGAAATTGTACGCAAGATAGGCAAAGTGGCCTATGAGTTAAACTTACCTCCAGACTTGGAGTCAGTTCATCCAGTATTTCATGTTTCGATGCTTCGGAAATGTGTTGGAGATCCTACTAGGATCGTCCCAGTGAATGATGTGCAAGTAACAGAGAAATTGACTTATGAAGAGATACCCATTGCCATACTAGATAGGCAAGTACGGAGGCTTAGAAACAAAGAAGTAGCCTCAGTTAAAGTTCTATGGAGAAATAGTAAACGAGAGGAAATGACGTGGGAAGCAAAGAAACTATGCGGTCCAAATACCCACATCTATTTCATCCCTTGGAAGAAGTACAAAATGAGACGTCGAGATCATAAGGTATGCATGTTTTCCTTTTATGCTTTTGGGTCGTGTGTGGCCAATTTTTATGTTATTATGTAGTGGCCCTGTGTGGCATTGATATTATGGGCTGTTGTGGCAGGGTGGAAGTGCCATAATGTAGGGGAAACTCTGGCGAATTTTTTTTAGAATCCCCGAAGACTTTAACATTCGAGGACGAATGTTCTTAAGGGGGGGAGAATGTTACACCTCGGAAAATTTTCCGTTGGTACGCAAGTGGATAAACTAGTGATGAATATGAGTGCATGATGTCTATGAGCAAGAAACGACGTTTGATGACCTTAGGCGAGATTTCGAAAGTATCCGATGTGAGACGAGGAAGTTGGCTAAGTTAAGATGAGATACAAGGTGAGCAATGCATGTGCATGGACGGGGGTGATTAAAATGAGAAGTCTAAGAAATATGGGAAGTTGCAGAATTGCAACTGCCCAGTGGTCGTAAATTGCAAAATACGGATCGTAAAGTGCAATACGGTCCATAAACTGGCAGTCGTAAACTGCCATGCAAGGTTTCAACTTTCTGCCCAATCAAGAAATGGTAAAATACGACCAGGTGGATGGACCGTAAAGTGATTTACGGCCCGTAAACCATGGTCGTAAACCACCATGAAGGCAGCCCAGCTTCTGGTTCTGGAAATGGTTAATTACGCCCATGGAGGATGAGCCGTATAGTGGAATACGAGCCGTAAACTTCCATGGACGACCACTGTTCACCTAGCACAGATTTCACAAGTCATTAAATAAGGGGACCAACACTTGTTTTATTTCATTACAACATTACACCACTTCTCTCTAGAATCATCTCTCTACATTTATTATATGAGTTTTCAAGGATTATAAGCCATCAATAACATTAAGACAAGAGAATCAAGGATAAGGGAATCATCAAGGATCATCCAAGTCAAGAAATCCAAATGGAGAAAAACTAGGGTTTTGCTCAAAGAGGAGTATTATCAACCAAAGCTTGTTCCTACAACTTCTAAGGTAAGATTCATGATATTTATATGATGCTTAAAGTATTGGAGAGTTAAAATACATGGCTTGTAAAAAATATGGTCAACTAGGTCATGAATGATGAATAGTGACATTTTGAGAAATAGTTTGAATTGAGTTATGAATGTTGTTGTGTTGTGATATGAATGTGTTATAAATGGTATTAAGATCATGAACTAGACACTTTAGACGAATGGACGAAGTTGGGAGTTATGACCATGAATGTGGGTGAATTAGAGGCAAATTGAGGAATCTAGATAATGTGGATAATGTGAATGACTAATTGCCATTGTTATGATATTAATGAAGGTATAAACGCTAGCATTGGAAGGGAACGTGCAAGGGTAGAATAGTTCGACGAAAAGGTATGTAAGGCTAACCCTTCTTCCATAAGGCATGGTTCTTGGCCAAATTTCTAATTCTCTATATGAGTATGTTGTATTCCAGTGATTGACACTCCGAGCTCATAAGCTCACGATCCTTAACATGTACCACGATTGTACTACGCCCCTCATATGACGAGTAAGCCTAAGATATGGATGTAGCAATAATGACGATGATAGTGATGACGATGATAATAATAATGACGCTAAAGGTGCCTACGGGCTATTATATTCACATATGCCTATGAAGGGCTATAATGACACCCCGAGCTTATAATGTCGGGTAGAAAATATGTATATGGATGTATATATGTATATGATTATGTATAAAGTATGTATACGATTACGTAACGCGCGCACACGTCTGCAGATGGTACGGATAACCCTGAAGCCTTGGTAGGGCCAGGTAGAAATAACATTGAGCCTTGGTTGGCTAAGTACGTATGAAACACCGAAGCTTTTGGTCGGGCACGCTATGTATGTATATAAGTGTATGGCTAGGTATATAATATGAATATGAATGTGAAAAGACTATGTATACGAATGCGAATAAGGACATGTATATGAATATGAGCACAAGTATGGTACGAGTACTATTATGGAATACGGATGATGACGTAGGTGTACAAATACGTATGAAAAATGGAAAGTCCTACGAAAGGTAAGTAAGTGCCATGACGATGACATTATTTTCTCCCCTCCTACGCTATTTCTTCTGTTATGTATTATGCTTATGTATATATCGATGTTGCTCATGCTTTACATACTCAATACATTCTTCGTACTGACGTCCTTTTGTTTATGGACGCTGCGTCATGCCCGCAGGTGCACAGGGAGACAGGTTTGATCCATAGCTGCTTATCCAGAGATTGCATAGCAGAGCTCCATTTCTTTTGGAGCCGCAGCATTTGGGTATTCATTCTTTTGTGTACATAATTATGGGCATAGTGGGGTCCTATCCCGCTCATACGATATGTCATACTCTTAGAGGCTCGTAGTCATGTGTATGTGGGTAGAGATGTTCGGCCATGTCGGCCCATGTTTTGTATATCTTTTGTTGGCCTCGTCGGCCTTGTACTTATGATGTGGCATAGATGCCTATGATATGTTAAATGATGATGGTCGTCTAATTGGATCAATATGATTAACGATAAGAGAAGCACGAATTGACTTATGGTTCACCTAGATGTTATGTTATGTACAATAAGGGGGTGCCCGGGTGGGGTAGCACCGGGTGCTCGTCGCGGCCCCCTAGCCGGGTCATGATAGTTTCATACTATTTATGTTCTCTTTCCAAAGGTAAATTGTAATGGAAAGTGCTAGCACACTTAATGTTGACAATTCCATCTTTTTTTCCCACGTGTTAGTATGCAATCTATATGCATTTGACTCATCACCTATATTGATTAATATGCTTCCATATCAACATAATATGCATGCATACTTCCACTTGCTGCCCAATTATCAATGACACACGTGGATTATATGCACCTAATATTTATCCTATAATCTTAATTGATTTTTTTTTGTCTTCCACCGAAATCGCACATTTAACCAATTATCCAAATAATAAAATTCTTGATCTCAATTCACTTAAATAATAATTATTTTTAACACACTTCATATACTCACTATCATGATCATGTGGTAGAACTCTAATCCATAGCCTGTTGATACATACACCAAATATTATTCTCAATCACCGTGGTCACACTTGTTAAGTCTTAAATTATTTTGGGACCTCAAACTTTTATCCACCGATCTCTTTATTTGCATACTTGAATATGACCAAAATTTCTCCAGGCTCGGGTAAATTTGCTCATGTTGGACGGTCCAATTTTCTAGTCCAAAAATACGGAGTATTATAGCTTGAACCGTATTTCATTCAAATAAATGTTGAACCTCGACAAAAATTATTTTATCCGATTCATTTAACTTCTAATCCTTTCAATACTTACAACTTAAACTTGGCAACTCATATACAAGGGTTAAACATGCCCGACATCTAATAACTTAGAAGACGAACCTCAAAACTGGAAGCCAAAATGACTAATGTGCCATAAAAAAAAAAGACGTATCGAAATGGGAGATGTAACATCAATGATTGTTGATAGGCTTACAAAGTCAGCATATTTTCTACCTGTCATGACTACTTATTCAGTTGAGGATTATGCGAAGTTATATATTAAGGAGATAGTGCAACTTCATGGAGTTCCAGTATCTATTATTTCAAACAGAGGTGCATAATTTACAGCTAACTTCTGCAGATCTTTTCATAAAGGATTGGGAACACATGTGAGTCTTAGCACAGCGCTCCATCCCCAGACAAATGAACAGGCTGAGCGTACAATTCATATGCTTGAAGATATTCTATGGGCATGTGTGTTAGACTTTAGAGGTAGTTGGGATAATCATTTTTCGCTTATTGAGTTTGCGTATAATAATAGTTACCACTCCAGCATTCAGATGGCTCTGTATGAAGCCTTATATGGACAGAAATGTAGGTCACCTATCAGATGGTTTGAGGTTGGGGAATCTAGACTATTAGGACCAGATTTGATCCAGCAAGCAATTGATAAGGTTAAGCTTATTCATGAAAGGCTATTGGCTGCTCAGAGTCGCTAGAAGTCTTATGCAGATAATCGATGATTTTCAGATTAACGACAGGGTATTCCTGAAGGTATCGCAAATAAAGGGTGTTATGAGATTTGATAAGAAAGGAAAGCTTAAGCCTCGATACATTGGGCCTTATAAGATTGTGGGCTGAGTAGGCCAAGTGGCCTATGAGTTAGCTCTCCCTTCAGACTTAGAGTCTGTAATCCAGTCTTCCACATGTCTATGCTTCATAAGTGTATTGGAGATCCTTCCAGGATTGTACCTGTTGATGATGTACAGGTTACCGAGAACCTATCATATGTGGAAGTCCCTATTGCCATCTTGGATCGACAAGATCGTAGGTTGAGAACCAAGGACATAGCATCGGTAAAGGTACTTTGGAGAAACAAAAATGTTGAGGAGATGACTTGGGAAGACGAGGAAGATATGAAGTCTAGATATCCTCATTTGTTTCCGACTTCAAAGCAGATGCAGACTATAACACCATCGTCTTTAGGTATGTATTACTACTCTTATTGATCGTGTGGGACCATTGCCATTATTGATTGTTGTGGCCTAGTGTGGCATTGTATAGTTTGGTTTGCTGTGTGGCAGGTTCGTAGTGGTATAGTTACAGAGGAGACTCTGCCAAAATTTTTATAAATTCCGGAGAGTTTAACATTCGAGAACGAATATTTCTAAGAGGGGAAGGATGTTACACCTTGTAGTTTTATACGTAGAGAGTCGTCGTATGCTAGTTGTTACACCTCGGAAAAGTCCTCGTACATGTGCAATGAACAGACCAACGAAGGGTATGAGAGTGCGATGTTCTACTAAGTAGGGGATAACGATTCATGAATTTTTGGAATTTAGAAAGTTGTAGAATTTCAATTCAGCCAGTGGTCGTAAAGCAGAATACGGCCCGTAAAGTGATTTACGGACCGTATACTGCCATCGTCCTCCAGCCTTTCAAACATTTCAAATTTCTGTCCAATGTTAAAAGGGTTAAATGCGACTTGGTATACGGCCCGTAAACTGGTTTACGGAACGTAAACCTCGATTGTAAACTGCCATGATCCTAAACCAACCTTTCTGTTTTGATATGCTTAAATACGACCACACTATACGGTTTGTAAACTGGTATACGGCCCGTAAAGTGTGGTTTACGACCACTGTTCACCCCAACGACTGTTCATTAAAAATCAAATTTTGAGTTGTTAAAAAGGGACCATAAGCTCATATTATTTCATTTTCTCATCTACACCACTCAAGAAGTCTCTAGAACTCTCCAAACACTTCATCCATAGGAATTCAAGAGAAACAAGGAAATCAATGATCATCAACACCAAATCAAGGAAACAAAGCTTATGAAACTCAAGTAGAAGTTGTCTCCTTCAAGAAATACCAAAGGAGAGGAGATAGGGTTTTGGTGATAAGGTAGAAACTCAACTCAAGGCTTGTTCCACCATCAACCAAGGTAAGTTTCATGACCATTCCATGTTGTTTGAAGTATTGGGGAGGTGAGACACTTGAAACATAGAAGAACATAGGAAATGGGTCTTGAATGAGTGAATAGTATCACAATTGAAAGATGGTTGAATGGAATCATGAAATTTGATATGCTATGATTATGAATACGTTGTAAATGATGTTTATGTCATGAAATAAGTATTATATACAAGGAAATGGGATAACGAGCTATAACCATAAATGAGAAGGAAATTGGAGAGAAATGGCGGATTTTACTTAAGGCATATAAATGACGATTGTTGCTTACAATATTATGAGTGTTGTTGTAAATGTTTGGGAGTTGAAATAAAATGGGGGAAAAGTAGTAGAAACAAAGGAAATGCCGCCTAATTTTCTCTATAGATAACTACGCGTTTTTTAAGTTCATTAACTAATGTTAATACGATTCTCTCGTGAAGGTAACGACGTGACCTCGAAGGAAGACGAGTGATCGATAGTGTAGCTAAGAGACAAGGTATGTGAGGCTAATCCTTTCTTTCAAATGGCATGAGTCTTATGACACGATTCTCCTTTCTCCCTATGACTCTTCTATATCCCAGAAAGCCAAGGGCCTACGATCATGAATAGTTATATATATATAAATATATATATATATATATATATATATATATATATATATATATATATATATATATATATATATATGAGACAAGAACTATGCTATGAGCCCAATAACGATATAATGTTTCCATAAAGTAGATGATGTCATTCGTTGTGTACACTCACCTTATATACTAATCCCTTCAAGGTGAGGCAGGATGTTCATAATGGAATCGAGGGTTCACGACCTTACGTCACCTCGATAAAGGATAGTTGTTCTAGAGTTTTTATGCATGTACTATGATAAGTATATTATGATGACATTACACCGCGCCTATAAGGCCAGGAAGCACCGTTAAAGCGGGCGGCTTTCAGAGGATTACACCGTGTCTATATGGCACGGGCAGCACCACTAGTGGGCGGCATGAGATGGTACCCCGGACGGAGGCCTGGACGCAGGCTAACGTTATTGATTATCACACCGCACCTATATGGTCGGGTAGTTTATTTATATATATACATGTTATGCATACATGAGATGATGATGAGCATAAAAGTAAGTCAGCATGCATTACTTCTTATATGATTCACAGTCTGTTATAGTTTGCTCCATATTTGATATCTCCTTCATTTTCTTGATGTACTACTACTGTTTATTCCTCTTGTACTCAGTACAACATTCGTACTGACGTCCGTTTTCTTTGGACGCTGTGTTCATGCCCACAGGTAGACAGAGAGGTGAGCTCGATCCAGATTCTTAGTAGCTGTCAGCTGATTGAGAGCACTCCATTGTTCGGAGGTGCTTATAATTATTCTTTTGGTACATATGTATATTTGGGGCCCGACGGAGTCCTGTTCCATCTATATGTATAGTATGTCAGTAGAGACTCGTAGATGCGCAGTGTGGGTAGTATGGTCTCACATTTTTCATGTGCATGTACATTTATTATTTTGATAGCCTAGAGGCATATATATATATATATATATATATATATATATATATATATATATATATATATATATATATATATATATATATATATAAAGTATTTATGTTTCCGTATGCACTATGATTTTTCCAAGCTTTGAGTAAAATATGATAAAAAGGGCCTTAAGTGAGTAAGATTAGTGGGAGAGTGAGTGGTGCTCGGTGGCTAGCCCCGGGTACCTGTCGCGGCCCCTAGCTGGGTCGTGACACTAGTTGCCCTAGTCTTGGACACCGGGGCTACCTCCAAGGTTATTGGAGATTGGACATACCTATCTTATGTTTACAAGGGTTTAAGTTCATGTTTGATAAGTTATGTAAGGATTAAAGAATAAGTGAATTGAAGAGAATACGTTTCGGCCAGTTTGTTCTGAATTTATTTTATACGGACCGTATTTTTGAGATACAAACCGTATCTTGAAATACAGGCCGCATTTAAGGATCTAAAAATTTAACAAAGAAGGAAGATTTTTAGGTGGTAAAATACGGACCATTATACGGTCTGTATAAAATTATATGGCCAGTATGTTGGCCGTATAATTTTATACAACCAGTATATACAGACTATATCTTTATGGCGGTAGATTTAGCTGATTTTATATATTATGACCTCCTCTCATTCTTAAATAATTTTAACCCAAACCCAAGTTCATAGAAGCTCTAGAAACCTCACCCATCATATTCCATCACTTCCCAAAGTAAAAATCAAATATCAAAGTGAGAATCAAGTGCCTAGGGTTTGCAAAGCATTGTTGAAGCTTGTTTCTTCTCTTGTAGAAGCTTTGGAGGATATTTCAAGGTGAAGTGATCTTGGAATTGAAGTGTTCTTGTGTTCCTGAGAGTTTAACATTCGAGGAAAAATGTTTCTAAGGAGGAAGGATGTTATACCTTGTAGATTTGTACGTTGAGATTTGTCGTATGCTAGGTGCCCTAGTCTTGGACACCAGGGCTGTCTTCGAGGTTATAGGAGGTTGGACATACCAATCTTATGTTTATAAGGGTTTAATTTCATGTTTGATAAGTTATGGAAAGATTAGAGAATACGTTTTGGCAAGTTTTGTTATGAACTTATTTTATACGGACCATATTTTTTAAATACTGGCCGTATTTGGGTATCTAAAAATTTAACAAAGAAGGCAGATTTTTAGGTGGTAAAATATGGACCATAATACGACCAATATGTTGGCCGTATAATTTTATACGGCCAGTATATATGGACCGTATCTTTATGGCAGTGGATTTTGTTGATTTTATATATTATGACCTCCCCTCTTTCTTAAATGATTTTAACCCAAACCCAAGTTCATAGAAGCTCTTGAAACCTCTCCCATCATAGTCCATCACTTCCCCAAGCAAAAATCAAAGATCAAAGTGAGAATCAAGTGCCTAGGGTTTGCATGTTACACCCCGTGTTTTTGTACATTGAGATTCGTCGTGTGCTAGTGGTTCTAGTCTTGGATACGGGGGTTATCAAGGTTACATAAGATTAGATGAGTTTATCTTATAGTTATAAGTGGTTAAGTTTACGTTTAGCAGGTATTGGAAGGATTAAAGGGTGAACAAATCAACGAGAACATCTTTCTGGAAAAAGTGTGTTTTACCGTCAGATGTACGGACCGTATATCTAGCTGACTCCCGCCGTAAATTGATTCCAGAAGTGGGTGAGTCACTGGTTGGATTTTACGGTCCAATTATACAGATCGTATAATTTTTACGGTCCATAAAAGTGGACCGTTAATTCATGTCCTCACTAGATTTATATATATATATATATATATATATATATATATATATATATATATATATAAATTTAGTGCGGACCCGAATTAACGGTCCACTTTTACGGACCGTAAAAATTATACGACCCTTATTCATTTTAACTCATTTCCAACATTTCCCAAGTTATTAAAGTTCTAGAACCTTCTCCTAAGCATATCCAACCAAACGCAAGTGAAATCAAGGATTAAAAGGTGAAAATCAAGGGATTCAAGTGTTGGGAGGCTCACTAGGGTTTGTAGAGCCCAGGAATTCCTTTGGTGTTGAAGTTGGAGGTCTAACTCAAGTGGATAATTTGATCCAACGCTTATCCTTATGTGATAAAAGGTTGGTGTTCACATCTATTTCATGTTATTGAGAATGATTGGTTGTTAAACAACTTGATTGAGGGAAGAAAGTGGAAGAGGAAGTTCAAATATGGATTTAATGATATTTTGAATAGTAGGTTAACTTGGGTTATAATTGTTAGAATGTTTTGAGTATAATCTTGTTATGTGGGGTAATAATGATGTTGATGGAGTGTTGTATACAAGTATATGAGGGGTTGTGTTGAAGTTGTTGATATAAATTGATTATAAGAATGAGTTTTGAGATTAAATTGAATATAACTACTTGATTATGATATTGTGGATGTTGTTATTGTTGTTTGGGAGTTGTTTTGTAATATGGTGGAAGTCGATAAAATATAGACAGCAGAGGAAGTGCTGCCCAAATTTCGTTAGCTCGTCAATTATTCTAGTTTGAACTTAAGAGTGTTTTTAAGACTTAACCTTAGTATGAATCCTATTAAATGCAGATTTTTTGGACTTTAGAGGAGAGCGTTAAGTAAATAAGGAGACGAAAAGGTATGTAAGGCTAACCCTTCTTTCTAAAGGCATGATTTCCTCATCGTGAATCCATCTATGATATTCATAATGTTCTAATTCCTAGAAACGCTAGAAGCTCATGATTCTCAAAGTTCTCATGATCTTGTTTATCGTCGTTGACCCCCCCCCCCCTAAGGAAAGATATAGTGATGATAAGGATAATGTTGTTTTTAATTATGTATTCATAAATGTGTGTGTGTGTGTGTGTGTGTGTGTGTGTGTATTTATATGTATGTATGTATGTATATGTATGGCTATGTTTTAACACCGAACTTATATGGCCGGGAATGATATCTATCGCGCGCGCACCACTGTATTTGGGTAAGCACAACACTAATCCTTGTTATTGTCACGACCCAGCCCCGTGGGCCGCGACTGGCACCCTACCTGGGTACCCAGACCGAATCGCACATTCATTTGCAAATCCAAACTTATTTCGTAATTTTTCAAAATCATGCCGAACATAATTTATATCAAAATATGTCTTAAGCGGTCGTGCCAAATCAAAATATCATATCAAATACAAACGAAGCGGCGGAGTAGACCTCGCCGGCCAAAAGTGCAAACATAAGCATAAGGGCCATTTGGGGCCAGCATAACAAACAGACCGCCTTAAGACCAGATAACGGAATCAGACAAACATACATAGGACCCTCGCCCCACATATATGACTACAGGCCTTTACGAACTCAAAACAAAGACATATGGCGAGACAGGGCCCCGCCGTACCCAAATAGTCAAATATACCGAATATATACAAAGCAAAAAGAGTCTGTACCAAAAGTGGACTCCGGATCAAATAGGAGTACTCCGGAATAGCAAGAAGTGAAGCCTACTGCGGAGGATCACCGATATCTGCACCTGCGGGCATAAAACGCAGCCCCCGAAGAAAGGGGGTCAGTACGAAATATGTACTGAGTATGTAAAGCACGGAGTACAGAAATATGGATCAAAACCGAAAGCAAATCAAATGTCAAAGTGGAGTACAAATGGGTAGATCAAAATCTATATCGAAATCATAATATGTATACATAATGCAATGAATCATGCAAACGCTTAGGAACGTGGTCGCCACTCCGACGCTGGCGCCACACACAGCATAACACCAGAAGGTTTCAAATCTCCGTACATCCCCGAACACAAGCATAATCATAGGTGAGCGTATCGCATCACGAGCCATATCACAGCATAACTCCAAACGGAACCCGGCCCTATGGCGAAGCCTCGGGAACCGTAACACAGCATACGGCCGAATTGTCATAAGGCGCACGAATCAAAACCGGCCCGGGAACCGGTGAACGAAGTCATAATAAGGCACGAGCGGAGTCGTGAGCAAACAAATGCAAATCGTATTTCAAAATAGTGTTTCAAAACAAGGTAAACTCATAAGTCATATTAGAATACAAAATAGTCTAATACTTAGCCGACACAAAGTTTCATTTTTTTGCAAAACGTTTCCAAAATGGTCCATATAGTTCAAAACATAGATTAGCGCATCGAATTGTCCAAACATACCCCGTAGGAGGATGTCCCAAAGATCAGAAGTGGTACTTTCAACTTTATTCTCAAAGATGGCCCGAAGGGCAAACCGGGCATTTTGGGGTAGCGGACCCACCTCGAGTCGAAGTGAGGTGACGAACATATTTTTACGAGCAGTTATATGCCAAGGGTCATACATAATCATTTCTAGGCCGACCACATTTCGATAGGTTTTGGATGAATAGTGGCATTCTAGCCAAAATGGAGCCTTTAGGCTTCAATTGAATTGAATGAATAGCAACGTTTCTGTGGATCGGGTTTCGAGGAGCAGAAATGCTCCGGAAGGTCTCATATCCGACTGACACACTAGGATATGCCAAATGAAGGAGCGGGAAGCTTTACATACCTCACAGACGTCGTATGCTCTTCCAAAAGTCCAGTCCCGTTTCGTCAAAATCTGCAAATGGTCAAAGTTACCAATTGAGATTCTTAGGCTTAAAAATGCCTTTAACTCCAATTTTGCCTACCGAAATTTCGGCAGCATTTCCCCTATAAATCTAACATCCCCGAGGCTTAGCTCGGCTCAAAATAACCAACCACAACAGCCCACACATCAACCAAACAATATAAACAACAATCACACCATTCTAGCTTTAAAGTTCTACTTTGTTATCTAAGTTGGCAACTTCCATTCAAACTTTCAAATCTCCAATCCTATATCCACATAATTGTATTAATTTACCTATACAACATTAGTCAAACACATCCCAAATTCAATCTAAGACATACACAAAATTGCACCAAAAATCCATTAGTTTCCATAATCCTTCAAAACATTAAAATTCACGACGAACACTCTAACTAACGTCGTTTCATTCCGAATTCATCAATATCATTGCAAAGTCATATCTAAAGTCTCTAGCACCCAAAATATACATTGATATACATGGCGATACCGAAGGTATACGCTTTCCGATAATACCCGCATTCGTTTCCCACCGCCAATTTAATTCAACAATTAATCATTTACGATATAAGGATCACAACAACACATTATGCCAACTTAAACAAGATCAATTCAAACCATTTCTTTCTTCCATAAGTCACGGCCAATACACATTCCACACACACCCACGTTTGTCTCCCCAACCTCCAAGTCACGGGATTTCTATCTATTTACAATCCTTAGCATATTCATATCAATTCTACAACATAAAAGGGACAAAATTCATACCTTTCCTTGAAACCCCGACTTATCGCAAACGTCGATCTTACGCCAAACTAATTATACCACGTCGGAGAGCGTCTTGAGTACTTCACAAATATGTAGAAACTAGGATTTTTGAATCACCACACAAGCTTGGAATTTTTCTTTCTTTTCTCCTCTCTATTCGGCCGAACCCTTAGTGTTGGGGTGTTCTTGATTTTTTTTTTGATTTGATCTACTTTGCTAAGTTTTCATAGTGATATATATCCTTTTGGGGTCATGTGCATAGCACATGACCCTTTTAAAATGGGCTTGGCCGGCCCCTCTCTTTCCTTTGGGCTTCAATTGTAATTTTTTTATTTCTTTGGCCCACTTCTTGAAAAGTCCCGATTTGTAATTCCCGAAACTAATTTCCGAAATTCCAATTTTATCCTCGGCCTTCCCCGAGGTCTTAGCATTAAAGATTTCACAACCAACATAGTCATATTCACAAAAATCAAATTTATGTCCTTCTAACACCCGAGTCATAATTATTTCTCGATTTCCAATTGTACGAAAACACGGGGCCTAACATCCCCCCCCCCCCTTAAGAACATTCGTCCCCGAATGTTAAACAAATCTTATGAAGGCTCACAAGCATAACGGGAAAACCATTCTTATATATAGCACACATGGTCCATCCGTTCATTAATACAACAAATACGAGAATCTAGATTACAGGAGGCGTAGGGAATAAATGGGGGAATCTCTTCTTCATCTCGTCCTCCGCCTCCCAAGTCATCTCTTCCCGATTGTTATTGCGCCACAGAACCTTGACCGAAGGCACCTCTTTAGTGCGCAATCTCCTCACCTGACGATCCAGAATAGATATTGGCTGCTCGTCATAAGATAGCTGCTCCGTCACCTGAATGTCGTCAACTGGGAATATCCTGGCAGGATCACCAATGCATTTCCGCAACATAGACACATGAAACACCGGGTGTACGGCCTCCAAGTCGGATGGTAAGTCTAGCTCATAGGCGACCTCGCCTATCTTTCGCACGATCTGATACGGCCCAATGTACCGGGGGCTCAACTTACCCTTTCTACCGAATCTCATGACACCCTTCATGGGCGACACCTTCAGGAATACCCAGTCGCCAATCCGGAACTCTAACGGTCGACGTCGTCTATCTGCATAAGCTTTCTGTCGACTCTGAGCAGCCAATAATCATTCTCGAATAAGCTTTACCTTATCTACAGCCTCCTGGATCACGTCTGGGCCAATCAACTTAGTCTCGCCCACGTCAAACCAGCCAATAGGAGACCTGCATCTCCTGCTATAAAGGGCCTCGTACGGAGCCATCTGGATGCTGGAGTGATAACTGTTATTATAGGCAAACTCAATAAGCGGCAAATGATCATCCCAGCTGCCCCTGAAATCAATAACGCAGGCCCGCAACATATCTTCGAGCGTCTGAATAGTGCGCTCGGCCTGCCCGTCGGACTGGGGGTGAAAAGCTGTACTGAGACTCACCTGAGTCCCTAATCCCTCCTGAAATGACCTCCAGAAATTTGCTGTAAACTGGGTACCTCGGTCAGTAATAATAGATATAGGGACTCCGTGAAGTCTGACTACCTCTCTAATATACAATCTGGCATAGTCCTCAGCCGAATAAGTAGTCCGAACCGGAAGGAAATGGGCTGATTTCGTCAGCCTGTCAACAACAACCCAGATAGAGTCGTACCTGCGTGGAGTGCGCGGTAATCCAACAACAAAATCCATATTAATCATCTCCCATTTCCAGGCTGGAATTTCCATCTCCTGTAATAATCCACCGGGCTTCTGATGCTCGATCTTAACTTGCTGGCAGTTCGGGCACTGACTAACAAACTCAGCAATATCTTTCTTCATGCCGTCCCACCAATACAAACACCTGAGGTCCCGATACATTTTAGTGGAACCAGGATGAACAGAATACCGTGCATTATGGGCCTCGCCCATAATCTGTCACCGTAAGCCCGCAACGTCCGGTACACAGAATCTGTCGTCATACAATAATACTCCTTCAGGCGAGATTTCAAACTGAGTCTTTGCTTTATTAAGGGCCACATCTCTGTACTGAATCAAAAGAGGATCCTCAAACTGGCGCTGCTTTACCTCCTGAATAATAGATGACTCAGCAACTGGACGAACAGAAATCCCAGAATCTCCAGAATCCACCAAACGAACTCCGAGGCTGGCCAGCTGGTGAATATCGCGAACCAAATCCCTCTTATCAGATGGAACATCAGCCAGACTGCCTACGGACTTGCGGCTAAGCGCATCAGCTACCACGTTGGCTTTCCCTGGGTGGTACAGAATATCAACGTCGTAGTCCTTTAATAACTCAAGCCATCTCCGCTGCCGCAAATTCAGTTCCTTCTGCCTAAAAATATACTGGAGACTCTTATGGTCCGTATAGATATCAACATGGACCCCATATAAATAATGCCGCCAAATCTTCAAAGCATGAATCACCGCGGCCAACTCAAGATCATGAGTGGGATAGTTTTTCTCGTGCGGTCTGAGCTGCCGGGAAGCATAGGCTATGACTCGACCGTGCTGCATCAATACACATCCTATCCCAATACCAGAGGCGTCACAATAGACAACATACCCGTCAGATCCCTCTGGAAGAGCCAGAACTGGTGCTGTAATCAATCTCTCCTTCAGCATCTGAAAGCTGCGCTCGCAGGCATCCGACCACTGGAATTTTGCTGCTTTCTGGGTAAGCCTCGTCAGTGGTGCTGAAATAGAAGAGAAATCCTCCACGAACCTGCGGTAATACCCAGCCAATCCCAGAAAACTGCGCACCTCTGTCGGTGTAGTAGGCCTAGGCCAATTCTGCACAGCCTCAATCTTCTGCGTGTCGACCCGAATACCATCTGCGCCGACAATATGGCCCAAGAATGCCACAGAAGTCAACCAGAACTCGCATTTAGAGAATTTAGCATATAACTTCTGCTGACGGAGGATGCCAAGTACCGTCCTCAAATGATCTGAATGCTCCTCGGCTGATCGCGAGTAAATCAGGATATCATCAATAAACACAATAACAAACATATCCAGGAAAGGCCGAAATACCCGGTTCATCAGATCCATAAATACTGCTGGAGCATTAGTCAGCCCGAAAGACATAACTCTGAACTCATAATGCCCGTACCGAGTCCTGAAAGCAGTCTTCGGGATATCTGACTCCCGTACTCGCACCTGATGGTAACCAGAACGCAGATCTATCTTTTAAAAATGTCTAGCACCCTGCAGCTGGTCAAACAAATCATCAATCCGGGGGAGGGGATATTTATTCTTAATAGTCACCTTATTCAGCTGCCGGTAGTCGATACACATTCGCAATGACCCGTCTTTCTTCCTGACAAACAATACCGGCGCCCCCCAGGGTGATGTGCTGGGCCTGATAAAACCCTTATCCAGCAAATCTTTCAGCTGCTCCTTCAACTCCTTCAACTCAGCTGGTGCCATCCTGTACGGAGGAATAGATATAGGCTGCGTATCTGGCATCAACTCAATAGTAAAATCAATCTCCCGCTCAGGCGGAAGGCCAGGAAGCTCGTCAGGAAAAAACATCTGGAAACTCACTGACGACCGGAACGGACTGAAGGGTAGGTACCTCCGCGGCAGTATCGTGCACACGAACCAAATGATAGATATAACCCTTCTGGATCATCTTCTTAGCCTTGAGGTATGAAATAAACTTACCCCTCGGCGATGCTGTAGATCCGAACCACTCTATGACTGGTTCCCCTGGAAACTGAAAACGGACTACCTTTTTCTGGCAGTCGACATTAGCATAACAGGAAGACAACCAGTCCATGCCCATAATGACGTCAAACTCCAGCATGTCTAACTCTATCAAGTCAGCCTTAGTGCTGCGATCATAAATGGTCACAGAACAATCCTTATAAATCTGTCTCGCTATAATAAAATCCCCAACTGGCGTAGCTACCTCAAACGGTTCTATAGGCTCAGACACTATCCCAATCTTACTAGCAACGAGCGGGGAAATATATGATAAAGTAGAACCAGGGTCAATCAATGCATATACAGATCTGGAGAAAACCAGCAATGTACCTGTGACGACGTTTGGCGAAGCCTCCTGATCCTGGCGGCTGGCCAAAGCATATATGCGGTTCGAGGGACCGCTAGAACCTGAAGTGCCACCGCGGCCTCGACCGCGTCCTGCCGGTGCTGAAATACCTCGCCCTCCAGGGCGTGCAACTGATGGAGCAGAAGAAGAACCGGCGGCTGACCCTGTCTGCTGAGCAGCACTACCAGAACCGCTAGCCAATGGACAATCTCTCATAAAGTGGCCCTGACCACCACACGAAAAGCAAGCTCCAGTCGCTCGGTAACACTCCCCGGGATGAGACTTCCCGCAATGAGGACAACGGGGTCTGGGTGGTCTGGCCTGGCTGGGACCCCTGGGTACCTGTGAACCTGCCACTCTGGAGCTCTGACCGGCCCCAGACGGTCCTGTACTATCGAATCTCCGGCTGCCTGACTGAGTACCCCGGCCGGAGGGAGGAAAATGCCTGTCTGACGGCTGCTGCTGAGGCTGTCCGCCTCGAGAATCTCCAGCATAACCTGCGGACCTAGCCCTCTTGGGCGGCCTCCTATCTCGATCTCTGCCAGCCGGATCAGACCTGCGACAGTCCTCCATACCCATCGCATAGGCCTGAAGCCGGGCAATGTCCATGTCTGCCTGCAATGACACTGCCATACAACTATCAACCAAATACCGGTCCAATCCCATAACATATCTGTGCATCCGATCGGACATATCTGCTACCACGGCCGGTGCATATCGGGCCAGAGAATCAAACTCAAGGTTATACTCGCGAACACTCCGACCCCTCTACTGCAAACGTAAGAATCGATCAGCCCGTGCCCGCCGTAACTCTGGTGGCAAAAAGTGGCGGGTGAATGCTGTCACAAACTGATCCCAAGTGGCTGGAGGGGCACCCTCTCCTATAGACAGCTCCCAAGTCTCGTACCAGTGGGTAGCCACATCTCGAAGCCTGTGCGAAGCCAGCTCAACTGACTCGGTCTCTGAAGCCCTGACCAAGTCCAGTGAGCGTCGCATCCCCCGAATGAAGTCGTGGGGGTCCTCGTCGGGCTTAGACCCGAAGAACTCTGGAGGGCCACATAGCAAAAACTCCCGAACTCTCAGGCTGTCCCGCCTGTCATCATCATCGTCGTCCCTCCGCCCGCGCCTGCGAGCCTGTCCTGCTACCAGTGTAGTCAACAGCTGTACAGCCTCCCTCATGGTCCTATCCTCCGCCCCTGGCTGAGGAGCTGGAGTCTCAGGTGCGGGTACACGGACCTCTGGAGCTGCTGAAGGTCCTGCTCCAGGCTGTACTAGTGGGGGTGTAGCAGACCCCTCAGAATGAGGCACATCCTCAGGCAAATCATAGACACGAGCCCGGGTAGCTCGCTGTGCCTGGCTAGTCTCTCCAATCCTCGCCTTGCCCTTCTGGGCCGCCGTTGCCTTCTTCGGAGGCATCACTGCAAACACGAAGGCGAGTCAGATCAAAATCATCCTAATAGCTCAGCTCTATCGCACGATCTAAGATTACAAAGAAAGTAACATCCTAAATGCCCTGTAGCTTCCTGCTTATAGACGTGGTGCACAACACATCGATAAACAAGACTCTACGAGACACGGCCTGTAGACATTCTGAGGACAAACCGCTCTGATACCACTTTTGTCACGACCCAGCCCCGTGGGCCGCGACTGGCACCCTACCTGGGTACCCAGACCGAATCGCACATTCATTTGCAAATCCAAACTTATTTCGTAATTTTTCAAAATCATGCCGAACATAATTTATATCAAAATATGTCTTAAGCGGTCGTGCCAAATCAAAATATCATATCAAATACAAACGAAGCGGCGGAGTAGACCTCGCCGGCCAAAAGTGCAAACATAAGCATAAGGGCCATTTGGGGCCAGCATAACAAACAGACCGCCTTAAGACCAGATAACGGAATCAGACAAACATACATAGGACCCTCGCCCCACATATATGACTACAGGCCTTTACGAACTCAAAACAAAGACATATGGCGAGACAGGGCCCCGCCGTACCCAAATAGTCAAATATACCGAATATATACAAAGCAAAAAGAGTCTGTACCAAAAGTGGACTTCGGATCAAATAGGAGTACTCCGGAATAGCAAGAAGTGAAGCCTACTGCGGAGGATCACCGATATCTGCACCTGCGGGCATAAAACGCAGCCCCCGAAGAAAGGGGGTCAGTACGAAATATGTACTGAGTATGTAAAGCACGGAGTACAGAAATATGGATCAAAACTGAAAGCAAATCAAATGTCAAAGTGGAGTACAAATGGGTAGATCAAAATCTATATCGAAATCATAATATGTATACATAATGCAATGAATCATGCAAACGCTTAGGAACGTGGTCGCCACTCCGACGCTGGCGCCACACACAGCATAACACCAGAAGGTTTCAAATCTCCGTACATCCCCGAACACAAGCATAATCATAGGTGAGCGTATCGCATCACGAGCCATATCACAGCATAACTCCAAACGGAACCCGGCCCTATGGCGAAGCCTCGGGAACCGTAACACAGCATACGGCCGAATTGTCATAAGGCGCACGAATCAAAACCGGCCCGGGAACCGGTGAACGAAGTCATAATAAGGCACGAGCGGAGTCGTGAGCAAACAAATGCAAATCGTATTTCAAAATAGTGTTTCAAAACAAGGTAAACTCATAAGTCATATTAGAATACAAAATAGTCGAATACTTAGCCGACATAAAGTTTCATTTTTTTGCAAAACGTTTCCAAAATGGTCCATATAGTTCAAAACATAGATTAGCGCATCGAATTGTCCAAACATGCCCGGAGGATGTCCCAAAGATCAGAAGTGGTACTTTCAACTTTATTCTCAAAGATGGCCCGAAGGGCAAACCGGGCATTTTGGGGTAGCGGACCCACCTCGAGTCGAAATGAGGTGACGAACATATTTTTACGAGCAGTTATATGCCAAGGGTCATACATAATCATTTCTAGGTTACCCGACCACATTTCGATAGGTTTTGGACGAATAGTGGCATTCTAGCCAAAATGGAGCCTTTAGGCTTCAATTGAATTGAATGAATAGCAACGTTTCTGTGGATCGGGTTTCGAGGAGCAGAAATGCTCCGGAAGGTCTCATATCCGACTGACACACTAGGATATGCCAAATGAAGGAGCGGGAAGCTTTACATACCTCACAGACGTCGTATGCTCTTCCAAAAGTCCAGTCCCGTTTCGTCAAAATCTGCAAATGGTCAAAGTTACCAATTGAGATTCTTAGGCTTAAAAATGCCTTTAACTCCAATTTTGCCTACCGAAATTTCGGCAGCATTTCCCCTATAAATCTAACATCCCCGAGGCTTAGCTCGGCTCAAAATAACCAACCACAACAGCCCACACATCAACCAAACAATATAAACAACAATCACACCATTCTAGCTTTAAAGTTCTACTTTGTTATCTAAGTTGGCAACTTCCATTCAAACTTTCAAATCTCCAATCCTATATCCACATAATTGTATTAATTTACCTATACAACATTAGTCAAACACATCCCAAATTCAATCTAAGACATACACAAAATTGCACCAAAAATCCATTAGTTTCCATAATCCTTCAAAACATTAAAATTCACGACGAACACTCTAACTAACGTCGTTTCATTCCGAATTCATCAATATCATTGCAAAGTCATATCTAAAGTCTCTAGCACCCAAAATATACATTGATATACATGGCGATACCGAAGGTATACGCTTTCCGATAATATCCGCATTCGTTTCCCACCGCCAATTTAATTCAACAATTAATCATTTACGATATAAGGATCACAACAACACATTATGCCAACTTAAACAAGATCAATTCAAACCATTTCTTTCTTCCATAAGTCACGGCCAATACACACTCCACACACACCCACGTTTGTTTCCCCAACCTCCAAGTCACGGGATTTCTATCTATTTACAATCCTTAGCATATTCATATCAATTCTACAACATAAAAGGGACAAAATTCATACCTTTCCTTGAAACCCCGACTTATCGCAAACGTCGATCTTACGCCAAACTAATTATACCACGTCGGAGAGCGTCTTGAGTACTTCACAAATATGTAGAAACTAGGATTTTTGAATCACCACACAAGCTTGGAATTTTTCTTTCTTTTCTCCTCTCTATTCGGCCGAACCCTTAGTGTTGGGGTGTTCTTGATTTTTTTTTTTGATTTGATCTACTTTGCTAAGTTTTCATAGTGATATATATCCTTTTGGGGTCATGTGCATAGCACATGACCCTTTTAAAATGGGCTTGGCCGGCCCCTCTCTTTCCTTTGGGCTTCAATTGTAATTTTTTTATTTCTTTGGCCCACTTCTTGAAAAGTCCCGATTTGTAATTCCCGAAACTAATTTCCGAAATTCCAATTTTATCCTCGGCCTTCCCCGAGGTCTTAGCATTAAAGATTTCACAACCAACATAGTCATATTCACAAAATCAAATTTATGTCCTTCTAACACCCGAGTCATAATTATTTCTCGATTTCCAATTGTACGAAAACACGGGGCCTAACAGTTATGGTCGGGTACGGACAACATCGAACCTTGTTATGGTCGTGTATGGATGACACCGAACCTACATGGTCAAGTAAGGTGTTATATCCCGTAATTTTAAAAACGTCGGATTATTTGTAAGCTGAGGTGGGGCCCACACGTTAAAATTTTTTTTGGAACATGTGACAAGTCATATGAATCACATATGTGAAGTTAAACACAACTCAAGAAGGACCCTTGGGCCAAATCAAAGTGGAAGTCCTCCAAACGAATATTTTTAAGAAAACATTTTCGGGTGATCTGACTTTTAGGGGCAAAAACGGTATTATAAGTTTGGAATTTGGAACGATACCAAGAAATAGAAGTTGTAGATAATTGAATTAGCTTTCCAACCATAGGTCGTGAGTTCCCAGGTGACATCGGTACAAGGATATATGGACGTTTTAAGGTCGAAAGGTCAGTGGGCTAGGCCCAACTCGGGATCAACCGAGTTGGCCCAAAAAAAACAAAAATAAGGCCCAAATTTGTGAGGGATGGCCGGCCAACATGGCCCAAGCCCATGATTTTATTAATTATCCATGTGATAATTAATATAAAGGATCAATTAATGAGTCATATCTCATTTAGAAACTTCAAAAGCACTTGAGAAAAAGGAAAGAAGGAGAAATATCCAAGGCCATTTCGGCCAAGTGCAAAAATTGACAAGAAAATTGACAAAAATTTCTTCAAAAATTATTTTCTACCAATTAAAGGATTCCTAGCAAGGTGGAGTGGTCTTTGGAGCAAGAACATTCATATTCTAGTAAGTTGCAAGACTTAGCTAAGTGAAAGATCAAGGAAGAAGGTAAGAACTTATTCTTTACATGTTATGGATATTTTTGCATGTTGTAGTGTGCAAAAGTGAGTGAAATTCATGAATAGCAAGAATATAGTTGTGTGGCGGTGAGTTGTATATCACATGTATAGCCGTGTATATTTGGTGAATCATGAATGCATGGTGAGCAAGTTTTATTTAGTATGTTGGTTGTTGTGTTGTGGATTTTATATTGCAAACAAAAGCCTAATGAGCTTACTGAAGTATTAGTAGTTGGAGGCTTGTCTTGGAAGATTATGTAAATTGAATATTATGTTCTTACATGTATGGAAGATAATGATATTAGTATGGTGTTGTTGGAATATATATTATAAGGTTGTTATTGTTTTCATGGGAGTTGGAAGGTTTTGAAAGAAGTAGTAAATTGATTAAGTTGTTATAATGTATCTTGGATTGAATATGGAAATTGTTAGTGTGGTTGAGTTATGTTAATAGTTTGGCCGGGTTTGAATTCCCGGGTTGTTGTTGATTGAAAACTTGCTAGGTAAATGTTGAGGATGGTGTATTTACAGAGGAAATGCTGCCGAAATTTCGGTAGCCAAGTGTTTCCTTAAGATTCTAACTCTAAGTACCCTAATGAATGTTTGGGTAAATGTGACCAAATCGCAGATTTTGGTGGATTTGCAGCTTGAATTCGGAATAGCAAAAGAAGCGGAAAGAGGTATGTAAGGCTTCACCCTTCCTTCTATGGCATGTCTTAGCTGTAATAAGTTGGGTACGAGCCTCGGGGGCAACCCTATCCCCCGGAATCCGCACCTAAAGTTTCCTCTTTTTCCTTCAGTAGAATTGAACTAGAAAGTGTGCAAATGTTGAAAGGACCTCCTAAACCCCTAGAACTTGTATAAATGGGACCCGATTACCCTAATACCCTTACAAGTAACGCCATGACATGTAACTTATGTAAATAGTATACGCTACCTCATCCGGCCCGAGGTGGGCCCGTTACTCTCTAATTTTCCTTATAGTCTTGTTGGACTTACTAGAAGTTGAATCCAAGGGAATCCTTTGATCCCGATTTCGTTACCAAATGATAAGTACTATAACTACTCTAACGAGGAGACTTCCATGATGATAATGATAACAATGATGCTAGACGAGGGGATATGCCTATGATAAGTACTACCGGAACGATTCTATGACTAAGATTCCTAAGCTAAGTATTCTATGTGAATATGAAAGTGATAAACTAATTTTTGAATCTTATTTATATTCCTTAGCTATAACATTATTTTCTAAGAGTTTCAAAGCCTATGAACTGACATCTATGATGCCCCCGATTTCATTCTACGTTTACTTTAATATTATTCTCCGTTGATAGTCTCACCTTAAAATACTCGTCCCTTCAAGGCGATACGAAGCGATCACGAGTATTCCATAGTGTAATCGGAGGTCACCGACCTTACGTCACTCCGATGGCTACATGATTTTTCTTTGGGCTCCCTTGCATGCTTATATGAATATGTATATAAAACAGGTATATGTATATAAGATATGAATATGTATATAAAACATGTATATGTATACAAGATATGTATATGAATATAACGACATGTATATGTATATAAGATATGTATATGACCCTGGGATGGGGGGAAGGGATATATGGGGGAATGGGAAGGGAAACATGTTTCATTTCCACCTGATCAGCTGGCTTATCATCCCGGACGCGGGGTGCCCGGACGCGGGATATATGGGTGAGCCGGTGTATATCGGCGCTATGTGGGTGAGCCGACATTGCTCGGCGCTATGATATGACCTACCATGTCATGACCAGACATGCTATGATACGATATGCTATGACATGCTATGCTACGATATGATACGCTATGATACGCTATGCTATGATAAGATATGCTATGGCAAGCTATGCTATGCTATGACATGATATGCTATGATATGACAAGCCATGCTATGATATGACAAGCTATGCTATGATATGATAAGCTATGCTATGATACGACAATCTATGCTATGACGTGATACACTATGACACGCTATGCTATGACATGGACATGATATAACACGATACGACATGCTGTAATAAGATATGATATTACATGATACAATACGCTATAATAAGACATGATAGGACACGACCTAATATACCACGATAAGATATGGTAGGGCACGATAGAAAATGATACGGTAAGATACGACATAATATAAGTTCTATTTTCTACGTTCATGGAAGAGAATCGTTTTTTTTAAGGAAAAGACAAACCATGCATGATAGCCGCCCAAAAAGGGGCCTCCTATGTACAGGTTACTTTCTTGTCTCATTATATGTCCTATGAGTCCATGATATTATTAATCATACTCTATGTTACTGCTTGTATTATCTTCCATGCCTTACATACTCGATACACTATTCGTACTGACGTCCCTTCTTGTGGACGCTGCGTTTCATGCCGCGCAGGTCAGCAGACAGGTGGATTTGATCCTTAGAAGCTCTACCAGCCGCCCTTGACAGCGCTCCAGTTGTTCCGGAGCCTTACTTCCGCGGTACTATTTTGTGTATGTATATTCGGGCACGGCAGTACTCGGCCCTTTCTATGTATAAGTGTACTATGTCTAGAGGCTCGTAGACAGATATGCCCAGTCAGTCAAGTACAGTTAGATATATGGTGTGTTGGCATTTTAATGTTGTTGTATAAAGTGATAACGAAGTTTACTAGTTTATGTTCATAATGACGCTGCTAATGTTAATGTTCAAAAAAAATATATGGCACTGGTCATACAGCTTGCTAAGAGGTAAAGGCAAAATGATAGATAAGGGGTGCTCGGTACAAGTATCGGGTACTTGTCACGGCCCCTAATCGGGTCGTGACATAAGGTATAGTATATGCATATGTATGAAATGTTTCCTCTAGAGAAGGGTTAAGTTTGCATGACAATCGTTTTAAGAAGTGTTATGAGGTATAAATTGCTCTCTTTATCTTATGTTATCTTAATGCTCTCATCATGTTACTATTCATGCCTTACATACTCAGTACATTGTTCATACAGACGTTCTTTTATTTGTGGACACTGTGTTCATGCCTGCAGGTATACAGGGGGACAGACCAGACCTTTAGGCTGCTTCGTCAGTGATTGCATAGAAGTGCTCCTTTTGATCCGGAGTTGCAGTAGTTGGTATTATTCTTTTTGTGTACATATATGGACATGGTGGGGTCATGTCCCGTCTTTATGATAGTAGACACTCCATGTAGAGACTCGGAGACAGGTGTATATAGCTAGATATCCCATAGCCTTGTCGGCTCACAGTTTGTATATTGTTTTGATAGCCTTGTCGGCTTGTATATATGGACATGATAAGTGATGTTTATATAGTTGTGCCTATGTTCGATGGAATTACTGTCTTTTGGTTTCGTGATGATTATAAGTTAGCCATGAGGCTTACCTAGATAAGATTATGAGAGTATGATAAGAGGTGCTCGGCAGATTAGCTCCGGGTGCCCATCATGGCACTCCGGTTGGGTCGTGACATTGCAAAGTATTGTTGAAGCTTGTTTCTTCTCCTTGTAGAAGCTTTGGAGGATATTTCAAGGTGAAGTGATCTTGAGGTAATATTTCATCTTATTTCCATGTAAATGAGTTTATGTAATAATTATTCTAAGGTTTGAGAGAAAGAAATTGGAGGAAAGGTTCAAATATGAACTTGATGTTATTTTGAGTTGTAATCTAAACAAATATGAACTTGATGTTATTTTGAGTTGTAATCTAACTTGAGCCATGATTGTTAGTGTATTTTAGGAAAAATATTGATATGGGGGATAATAGTTAATGTTGAGAATGTGTTGAGGTTGTTGTACTTGGTGTATTTGGAAGAAGGAAGTGTTGTATACAAACGTATATGGACCTGCTCACTTGTATATCTTTAAATGTTATGAATATGAGTTTAAAGAAGATCATATGAGGTTGTTATGTTAATTGTTGGTTGTGGACTTTGTGGTGATGATTAAGAAATAGGGAAAATGTTGCCCGTTTCACTTTAGAATCGAGTTATCATTGATATACGTGATATACTAGTGCCACCTAAGTTGTATATGCATTCCTTTGTTATAGGATTGGCACTCTAGTGGTGATAAGCTTGTTGTTGGGTTACTTGGACGACTTGGGTTATGTTAAGACTAACTTTCCTTCTTTTGGCATGATCCTTATGAATGGAACGTAAACGCAATGCTACTCCATAATGACTCTATCCTTAAAAGTTAGGAATGTTCAATGTTGATTCATGTTCTAGAATGTCGTTTTCAGCAAGTCTTTCTTCAGATTCAGTATGATTCATAGAGTCACTTGCTGATGAAAATGCTATCTCATAACGATGTTCGGAGGTGTACCGACCTTACGTCACTCCGATAGATTTAGAATGTACTTTTATCATATTCATGCATTTCATTTATACATACATACATACATACATACATACATACATATATATATATATATATATATATATATATATATATATAGACTATGACCTCTTAGGCGTTATATACGCGTATATTATGTATTATATATATGTGACAGCGTACCACCTGATCAGCTAGTTACATGATGATGATGATGATGATAATGCCCACAGAGGCTGATATGATACGATGGGATGCCCACAGAGGCTTAACAGGCATTATATACATATATATATTTATGACCCTTATATGCACAGTATTTATGTAAATCATTGGCCCACTGAGGAAGTTCAGACATACAGCTTGCATTTATTTCATCCTATGTTTTCTTATATCTCCTTCATGTTACTTTCATGGCTTGCATACTCGGTACTTTGTCCGTACCGGTGACCCTTTCCTGGAGGCGCTGCGTTTCATGCCCGCAGGTTCAGGTAGATAGGTTGACGATCCGCCCCTGTCGGCTGCTGATTAGCTGATATTAGAGCACTCCTCTTGTTCCGGAGTTGCGGTCTAGTCATGGTACGAGATGTTGCTGTCTAGTAGTATGAGACCTGGGTTGTCGTCTAGAGGGGCTAATGCACCTCCAGCAGTATGGCAGGAGTTCACAGTGGTTTTTCTTTAGGACTATTTTACCAGCAAAGGCCCAACCGGCTCGATTTGATTGATTTTCGAATTTGCGCTAGGGAAATATGAGTGTTCGAGGGTACAGTCTTCTTTTTAATTCACTATCTAGGTATGTTCCCATGATTGTAGTTGAGATGGAGGACCGGGTAAACCGATTTGTGAGTGGAATTGGGCCGCCTTTGATTAATGATTGCATGACGGCCGCACTTTAGGAGGGTATAGATATCTCTCATATTTAGGCATACGCTCAGGGTTTAGAGGAGAGGAAGCAGCAGTAGCGGATTGATCGAGAGCGTGATAGGGGTTTGAGCAAGAGAGCTAGATCTTCTGGGTCTTTTGGTGAGTACCGCGGTGGTCATAGACAGTAGTTCTCAAGGCGCTCAGCCTATCCAGCTGCTAGTGCGCCTTTACAGTTCCCGGGACTGAGATTTTATAGACCCACTTATTTTGAGCCAGGATAGATTTTCAGGGCTTCCAGTTCCCAGATCAGAGGTGGTTCGCACAAGGTTGTATTTCTCACATAGTTCGAGTTTAGAATGTGAAAGCACAGTCACCGACTCTCCAAATTGTTCCAGTGGTTAATGAGTTTCCAGATGTGTTTCCAGAGGAGCTATCAGGCCTTCCGCCAGAGCGGGAGATTGAATTTTCTATTGATGTATTACCAGATACTCAACCAATATCCATCCCTCCTTATAGAATGGCACCTTCTGAGTTGATGGAGCTGAATGGGCAGTTGAAGGACTTGCTCAAGAAAGGCTGTGTTCCAGTGGACTGATGCTTGTGAACGGAGTTTTCAGGAGTTGAAGACTAGATTGACTTATGCGCCAGTTCTGACACTTCTACAGGGTCTAGAGGGTTATTTTATTTATTTTGACGCTTCAGGCATTGGATTGGGTTGTCAGTTGATGCAGCACGGTAAGGTTATCGATTATGATACAAGGCAGCTGAGAAAGCTTGAGAAGAATTTCCCGAGCCATGATTTAGAGTTACCTGCAGTTAGTCATGCGCTGAAGATGTGGAGGCATTACTAAAATGGTGTTCATATTGATATATATATACAAATCATAAAAATCTTCAATATATCTTCAAGTAGAAGGAGTTGAATTTACGTCAGAGACGGTGATTAGAGCCGTTGAAAGATTACGATGTTGACATTCTATATCATCCAGGAAAGGCAAATGTAGTGGCCGATGCCCTTAGCTAGAGATCCTTAGGTAGTCTATTTTATTTGCAACCAGAGAAATAGGAGTTAGCTCATAAGCTTCATCAGTTGGCTAGCCTAGGAGTTCAGTTATTGGACTCGGGCGATAGAGGAGTTACTATTCCAGATTCAACAACCTCATCGTTAATAGCCGAGGTTAAAGAGTGCCAGTATGAGGATTTTATGTTAGTCCATTATAGAGATATAGCTCCTCAAAAGGAGAAGTCTCCATTTGAGATTATTGGAGACGGAGTTCTTAGATATCGAGGTAGATTGTGTGTTCCAGATATTGCAGGTTTAAACTGAAAGATTATGGGAGAAGCTCATTATTCTCGCTATTCTATTCATCAAGGGACAACAAAAATTTATCATGATATCAAGGAAGTTTACTGGTGGGACGGGATGAAGAAAGATATAGCCGAGTTTGTAGATCAGTGCCCGAATTGTCAGCAGGTTAAGGTTGAGCATCGGACGCTCGGTGGTTTGCTACAGAGTATAGAGATTCCGACTTGGAAATGGGAGGCAATCAATATGGATTTCATTACAGGTTTACCCCGTTCTCAGCATAAGTTTGACTCGATATGGGTGATTGTTGATAGGCTTACATAGTCAGCACATTTTCTACCTGTCAAGACTACTTATTCTGCTGAGGATTATGTGAAGTTATATATTAAGGAGATAGTGTGACTTCATGGCGTTCCAGTAGCTATTATTTTAGACAGAGGTGCACAATTTACAGCTAACTTCTGGAGATCTTTCCAGAAAGGATTGGGAACACAGATGAGTCTTAGCACAGTGTTCCATCCCCAGACAGATGGACAGGCTGAGCGTACAATTCAGACACTTGAAGATATGCTACGGACATGTGTATTCGACTTTGGAGGTAGCTGGGATAATCATTTACCATTTTTTGTGTTTGCGTATAATAATTGTTACCACTCCAGCATTCAGATGGTTCTGTATGAAGCCTTATATAGATAGAAATGCAAGTCACCTATCGGATGGTTTGAGGTTGGGGAATCTGGACTATTAGGACCAAATTTGATCCAACAGGTAGTTGATAAGGTTAAGCTTATTCAGGAAAGGCTATGGGCTACTCAGAGTCGCCAGAAGTCTTGTACAACTAATCGACGACGAGATTTGGAGTTTCCGATAGACGACTGGGCATTCCTAATGGTATCGCCAATAAAGGGTGTAATTAGATTTGGTAAGAAAGGAAAGCTTAACCCTCGATACATTAGGCCTTATAAGATTGTGTGTCGAGTAGGCCAAGTAGCATATGAGTTAGCTCTACCTTCAGACTTAGAGTCGGTATATCCAGTCTTCCACGTGTCTATGCTTCGTAAGTGTAATGAAGATCCTTCCAGTATTGTACCTGTTGATGATATACTGTCACGCTTCAAAACCTACCCTGGGTACTCAGTGAGTATCTCGGGGACAATAAGTAATATAACAAAATAATACAATAATGATTAGTGAAAACTGTTCCAACAGAATAATCTGAAATCAAAGACAAGATCAATCGTACAACTCAAAATCATCAATAGAACACCATCAAGACAAGTATATATCTTTTCCGATTCAGTATGCCATTTATTATCATTTGAGTCTTTTCCATTTGAGACTGATATCATCAACAAGCCACTCACATGCGAACAAGTTCATTATCATCAATAAGCCACTCACGGGAAACAAAGATACGAAATAAGCCACTCACAGGCAACCAAGATACGAAACAAGCCACTCACAGCCTAATCAAAGTATAACACATGCCAATACAGGACTAAGCAAAGGTTCCCTAAACCATCATAGAAGCACCACATCGGGGTTTTCACCCACGAAGGCTATCCTTCCTCCCGAATAGCTAGGCAAAGCCACATCAGGGCATGAAACCCTCAATGACCACTTTTCTCCCGAATGTCTAGGCATAATCACATCGAAGTTATGAACTCTCGATGACCACTCTTCCTCCCGAATGGCTCGGCAAATACCACACCGGGGCGTGTAACCCACGATGACCACTCTTCCTCCCGAATGGCTAGGAAAATACCACACCGGGGCGTGTAACCCACGATGACCACTCTTCCTCCCGAATGGCTAGGAAAATATCACACCGGGGCGTGTAACCCACGATGACCACTCTTCCTCCCAAATGGATAGGAAAAACCCATTAGGATCCATAGTGACTACCCTTCCTCCCGAGTAGTTAGGACAAAAACACAAACAGCAGAGAATCATTGCAAAATAGCCAATTCATAATCATAGCATAGAAGTCGAATCTCAAATCATGGCATGCAAGCCGAATCACAAGTCATATCATGATGGTAAAATTATTCATTAAGGATCATGTTCATCATCCCATTATTGGGGTACACCAAGTAATTAAATTTTAAAAATCGAATTCACTTCTTTAAACAAGTTTCAAGTTCAACACAATCTATTATAGAGCATTTCCATGAGATAGTCAAGCTTTTCAATTATTAAGTTTAAACATCCCTTGTGGGGTAATTCAAGTTTCAATACCAAAGCTTTATATCTCAATCTTTAATCATCCCTTAGAGATAAAAACAATCATGAATACGTATATATAATATAGTACAAACAAGGCTTAATGTGGGCTTGTCCCTCACACACACAAACCACAACCAAAGAGTTTGTAAAAATCGTTCGAAAGAGTATGTTCAAAAAGAGACATACATCGAAAAAAGGTTTTCAAAAGAGACATACCTCAAATCCAGCTAAAATCTAGCAAAATGGAATTCCCAAGTTTCAACAATCAGTCTACAATGGGTTTTTGATGAGAAAGATTAGAACTTTACACCTTTCCATAGAATCCCTACCCTTTTTGAAAACTAGGGTTCCTAGGACAATTTCGTGTTCCTGCTTTCATGCAATTCACCCATGGATTCTGACGATATGTAAATGATGTATAGACCTAAACAACCCTCATAACTATACTTGAATTTTGGAAACTTACCTCACGATGAATTCCCAACAATTCTTCTCTTCAACCATTCTTGAATTGAATTCTCATAATCTATGGAATAGGTGAAGTTTCTAATATTAATCTTCATTAGATAGAGGTATTAATTATAGGAATTTGTCAAGAACTTACCTTAGATGTTTAGGGGAATCCTTAGGGTCGTTTTCTATCAAAAAGTCATCTTTCAAGGTTTTCCTACGAAGTTCTAGCACACTTAGCGAGCTCCAAAGCCAGGGGTGACTTCGCTATGGGCCGCGCTCAGCAAGGTCCTACCTTGCTTTGAGCCGCGCTCAGCGAGATCACCCTCTAAAAAGGACTTAGTCGATTTTTCTTAAGTTTTCATTTTTGAACCCCCCCCCCCCCCCCCCCGCCTCCCCCGCCTCACTGAGTGAGGAATATAGCTTTCCCCTGCCTAGCTTTGGGGCGAGTTCAGCAAGCTCCCCTATCCATTTCACACCTAGCAAAAATTTTACGATTTTTAACTTCTTCAACATCGCTCAGTAAAATGGTCATAACTTCTAGCACATAGCTTTGTTATAGTTCGAAAGGTATTTCAAAGATATACAAATTTTATCAAGGATGCATTCCCAAACACTAAACTCATTTTCATGAAACTTTCCTAGAAGTCATACCTATCGAAATTTAGACGAGTTTGAGATCTCTTACGAACTTCACTATTTGGTTTGACTTCAAAACGACGGTTTACCACCCGAATTCATCCCGTAGGGATTCATATAGCTAAAATGTCATCTTAATACTAGTTTTACACGTTCACACCCAACCCGAATTTACGGGGTGTTATATTATTCCCCCCCCCCCCCCGGATCATTCATCTCCGAATGAAAGTCATGGCTTAGGATTCTTTACTAAACCTTAAATTTTTAGAATTTCTAGAGTTCTTTTGCATTGCAAGCTATCTCAAACAAAACTCATTTAATACTCTAACAATAACCATGGTCCTCACAGAGACTCCCACAACTACACCAGACAAGCCTAAGCATAGAATAAGGGATTCACACCTATAGTCTACCTTGAGATTTAACAATATTACTCTCCCAATCTATAACAGGTTCATCTAGAAATACAAGTCTAACTATTTTTTTTATCGACAACCTAGAATTGCATTACACTTGGAAAGCAGTCTATCCCCATAATCACACCAAGCTTCGCCACCTCTCATTCACACAAACCAGCAGTAGTCTTATGACCCTTAACTAAGTCTACACAATCTCTATAGATTCTAGAAATAACGAGGATACTCATAGGGTATTCCCAGAAAAGGGTTCTAAAAATTACTCGGGTTCCACACCAAAATAAAAGGGCAAGGTACTTAGTCACATAAGAAAGCTTTGAACCTAGATCGATCAACGAATACGCATCAAGAGAAAAAATAGTGTGAATACCTATCTCAAAATATCAACGTCCATACTTTACAAGCACCACCAAACACCTACTATAGAATTCCAAGAGACCTTGCACCATCCATCGACTTGTAAATCATAACCAATGTGCATCTCATACCACCATTGTTCACTAGGTTAGAAACTACAACAAGAGTCAAATTATTCAATAAGGATCATGTTCATCATCCCATTATTGGGGTACACCAAGTCATTCAATTTTAGAAATCGAATTCACTTCTTTAAACAAGTTTCAAGTTCAACACAATCTATTATAGAGCATTTCCATGAGATAGTCAAGCTTTTCAATTATTAAGTTTAGACTTCCCTTATGGGGTAATTCAAGTTCCAATACCAAAGCTTTATATCTCAATATTTAATCATCTCTTAGAGAGGAAAACAATCATGAATACATATATGTATAATATAGTACAAATAAGGTTTAACGTGAGCTTGTCCCTCACGGACACAAACCACGACCAAAGAGTTTATAAAAATCGTTCGAAAGAGTATGTTCAAACAGAGACACACATCGAAAGAAGGTTTTCTAAAGAGACGTACCTCAAATCCCGCTAAAATATAGAAAAATGGAATTCCCAAGGTTCAACAATCAATCTACAATGGTTTTAGATGAGAAAGACTAGAACTTTACACCTTTCCGTAGAATCCTTACCCTTTTTGAGAACCAGGGTTGCTAAGACAATTTCGTGCTCTTGCTTTCATGAAATTCACCCATGTATTCTAACGATATGTAAACGATTTATAGACCCCAAACAACCCTCATAACTATACTTGAATTTTGGAAACTTACCTCATGATGAATTCCAAACAATTCTCCTCTTCAACTGTCTTGAATTGAATTCTCACAATCTATGGAACAGGTAATGTTTCTAATATTAATCTTCATTAGATAGAGGTATTAATCATAGGAATTGGTCAAGAACTTACCTTAGATTTTTTGGGGAAGCCTTGGGGTCGTTTGCTCTCAAAAAGTCATCCTTTAAGGGTTTCTTACGAAGTTGCAATGTCAGATAAATGAATTTTTTAGTTAAGTGTTGAATTTATAGCACTGGGCAATCAAACCCCCTAGCTCACTGACCGCGCTCCAATGCTAGGTGAAGTGGGCAATTTATAGCACTAGGCAATTCTTAAGTTTTCACTTTTGGACCCCTCCCCTACCTCGCTGAGCTAGGGCTATAGCTTTTCTCTGGCTTGCTTTGGGGCCATCTCAGCAAGCTCCCCTATCTATTTCACACTAAGCCAAACCTTTATGATTTTTGGCTGTTTCGACATCACTCAGTAAAATGGTTGTAACTTCTAGCACAGAGCTTTGTTTGAGCTCAATCATATTTCGTTGGAAAATTATTTCAAAGATCTACAACTTTCATTACTATGCTTTCCCAAACCCTGAATGGATTTTCACAAAACTGGCCTAGAATTCAGACCAACTCATATTTAGATGAGTTTGAGAACTCTTACGAACTTCACTATTTTGTTTGACTTCAAAATGTTGGTTTATCACCCAAATTTACGGGTTGTTACATGTACAGGTTACAGAGTAGCTATCATATGAGGAAGTCCCTATTTCCATCTTGGATCGACAAGTTCGTAGGTTGAGAACCAAGGACATAGCATTGGTAAAGGTGCTTTGGAGAAACAAAAATGTTGAGGAGGTGACTTGGGAAGTTGAGGAAGATATGAAGTCTAGATATCCTCATTTGTTTTCAGCTTCAAAGCAGATGAACACTACAACACCATCGTCTTCAGGTATGTATTATTTATCAGCTACTCTTATTGGTCGTGCGGGACCATTATTGTTATTGATTGTTGTAGCCCAGTGTGGCATTGTATGGTTTGGTTTGTTGTGTGGTAGGTTGATAGTGGCACAGTTACAGAGGAGACTCTGTTGATATTTCTATATAATTCCTGAGAGTTTAACATTCGAGAACGAATGTTTCTAAGAGGGGAAGGATGTTACACCTTGTAGTTTTATACGTCGAGATTCATCGTATGCTAGTTGCCCTAGTCTTGGGCACCGGGGCTGTCTCCAAGGTTATAGGAGGTTGGACATAACTATCTTATGTTTATAAGGGTTTAAGTTCATGTTTGATAAGTTATGTAAGGATTAGAGAATAAATTAATTGAAGAGAATATGTTTCAGCCAGTTTGTTCTGAATTTATTTTATACGGACCGTATTTTTGAGATACAGACCGTATCTTGAAATACAGGACGTATTTAAGGATCTAAAAATTTAACAAAAAAGGCAAATTTTTAGGTGGTAAAATACGGACCATTCTACGGTCCGTATAAAATTATATGGCCAGTATGTTGGCCATATAATTTTATACAACCAGTATATACGGACTATATCTTTATGGCGGTGGATTTACCTGATTTTATATATTATGACCTCCCCTCATTCTTAAATGATTTTAACCCAAACCCAAGTTCATAAAAGCTCTAGAAACCTGGCCCATCATATTCCATCACTTCCCCATGCAAAAATCAAAGATCATAGTGAGAATCAAGTGCCTAGGGTTTGCAAAGCATTGTTGAAGCTTGTTTCTTCTCCTTGTAGAAGCTTTGGAGGATATTTCAAGGTGGAGTGATCTTGGAATTGAAGTGTTCTTGAGTTCTAGAGGTAAGATTTCATCTTATTTCCATGTTTATGAGTTTATGTGATAATTATGCTACGGCTTGAGAGAAACAAATTGGAGGATAGGTTCAACTATGAACTTGATGTTATTTTGAGTTGTAATCTAACTTGAGCCATGACTGTTAGGATATTTTGAGAAAAATATTGATATGGGGGATAATAGTTAATGTTGAGAATGTGTTGAGGTTGTTATACGTGGTGTATTTGGAAGAAGAAAGTGTTGTATACAAGCGTATATGGGGCTGCCCAATTGTATATCTTTAAATGTTATGAGTATGAGTTTAAAAAAGATCTTATGAGGTTGTTATGTTAATTATTGGTTGTGAACTTTGTGGTGATGATTAAGAAATAGGGGAAATGCTGCCTGTTTCACTTTAGAATCGAGTTATCATTGATATACATTATATACTAGCGCCACCTAAGTTGTATATGTATTCCTTTGTTCTAGATTGGCGCTCTAGTGGTGATAATCTTATTGTTGGGTTACTTGGACAACTTGAGGTATGTTAAGGCTAACTTTCCTTATTTTGGCATGATCTTTATGAATAGAACGTAAACGTAACGCTATGTTCCATGTTGATTCATGTTCTAGAATGTTGTTTTCAGCAAGTCTTTTTTCAGATTCAGTATGATTCAAAGTGTCACTTGTTGATGAAAATGCCGTCTCATAACGAAATTCGGATGTGTAACGACCTTATGTCACTCCGACAGATTCAGGATGTACTTCTATTATATTCATGCATTTCATTTATATATATATATATATATATATATATATATATGTACAGACCTATGACTGCTCAGACGTTATATACGCATATATTATGTATTATATATATGTATGGGGTATGGGAATGGTGAGGCGTTATATATGCACTACTACCTGATTAGTTGGTCACACGATGATGATGATGATGCCCACAGAGGCCGACATGCTACGATGGGATGCCCACATAGGCTTGACAGGCGTTCATATATATGTATGACCCTTATGCCTGCATGCACATTATTTATGTATATCATTGGCCCACAGAGGAAGTTCAGACATACAGGTTGCATTTATGTCATCCTATGTTTTCTTATGTCTCCTTCATGTTACTTTTATGCCTTATATACTCAGTACTTTGTTTGTACTGATGTCCCTTTCCTGGGGGCACTGCGTTTCATGTCCTCAGGTTCAGCTAGACAGGTTGACAATCCTGTAGGCTGCTAATCAGCTGATATGAGAGCACTCCTCTTGTTCCGGAGTTCCGGTCTAGTCTTGGTACGGTATTCTTTTGTGAACATATGGGCACGGCGGGGCCCTGCCCTGACCTCTTTATGTTAGATACTCCAGTAGCAGCTTGAAGACAGTCATGGTATAGTTAGACTTTATATGGCCCTTCGGCCTACATTTTTGTTGTATAGTATTGCATGTTGGCCTAGCGGCTTGCATAGTTATTGTCCGGTTTAGTTGTATAGTGTATCTACTTGGGCTCATTCCGTTTTCAGCTTATCTCTTGTAAGATTTAGCAGACTTTCGTCTGGTGACCCCTGAGGTCCACTCTTGTTTATGATCATGGTAGAAAAGCATGTTTAGCGGTGCTCGGCAGGTAGGGCCCGGGTGCCAGTCATGGCCCTCCAGTTTGGGTCATGACAGACACATATCTCAATTACAATATCAATATCATAACTTTACTTTCCTTTCCAACAACCTCAACAATGATAAATATGCTCTTCGAATCATAACGCAATAACTAAGCATCAGCACTAGAATCAATCACGTGGTGACAAGCTAACAACTCAATATAACACAATAAGGCAACAAGCCATAGTCAACAACAATACCAATTTAAGTATTCCATCCCAAACTCCATACCCGAAGGTTTACATGCTTTCTCCAACAATCACTAACTTTACATGTGATTTGCTAACCGAAGTCTAACCAAAAGGTAAGCCGTAACCTACCTGGAAAGCCGAATAGGAGCCACAAACCATCAAACTTTGGCCTTACCCTTTCTTTGCGCCTCCAAATACACAAAGTCTAATCATATTCGAGTTCTACATTATAAATCAAGAAGAATGATACCCATATTTCTATACTTCTAGTTTAGGCCAAATTCTAACTCATGGAATTGGGGAAACAGACCCACAATGGTAAAATGAGGAATTGGAAAGTGAATTATGCAATTCATGCTCTAGATGATCAAACGCACTATTCAATTGCTAAAACAACTCAAGATTAAGCCTAAATCGGATTTAAAGTGAAACCCCCAATTTTGGGTAAGAGCCCTTCTTTTCAATCATCAAATTAATCACAAATAATTGAAGAAATAAGCTTAACAACAAACAATTCATCAAATTCTATGGTTGTACTAGTCAATTTCATCATCAACTTCATTTAGGAAGTCTAAAACCCATTTGAAGAAATTATCAATAAACTCTTCTTCCCCACTTTGATTCTAATGATTTAAGCATAGATTAAGGATTTAGGAAGGTAAATGATGAAGTCTAGGGTCAAAGATCTTACCTCAAAGAAGATTTAGCCCAAAAGCTATTCAATTCGCCCAAAGTGTGCTTTGAGAGTGATAAAGGAAAATGATAGGGTTCAAGGGTTTTAAATCAAGAAAGAAGGAAATAATCTGCCTATCATCCGCTGCAGCAGTTAGATTATCCGCTGCAGCGAGCTTGCTATGGCGCTACTTGGCCCGCTATGGCAGCCAACACTACCACTCACAAGGAAGCTTCTCTTCCACTATAGAAAGTACGTCGTAGCGGATATCTGTCAGCTGGGGCGACTCTCCATGATTTCGCTATAGAGGTTGCTCGCTACAGCAGGACTGCTACTACGAGCCTGGTGCCGCTACAGCGGACACTAGACACCAGACACCAGAAAATCTTGGTTTTTGATAAGTTTCAACCTGAAATACGACTATCACCCGAGGCCCGACAGATACAAACAAACATGCAAACACACATACAAACGTGTTACGAACTCATCCGTGGCCTCAGAATTTCAAACGGAGGTCAATTTGACCAAGTCAACCCCCAATGGCCTAAAGCCAAGTTCCCAACGGAAGTCCTAAAACGCTCCCAAGTGCCTTAGGATCCGAACCGAACTTCCCACCAAGTCATAAACGGTCATCCGGACCTCTCAGAATCGATGAAATTTTGAAAAAAGGTCTGTTTACCCAAAAGTCAACTTTGAGTCAAACATATCTCACTTTAAGGCTCAAATTTCCAAAAGTAACACTTAAACTCGCTCGATAACCTCGGGAAAGGGTCAACAGGGGTAAAAGGATCAATAGTACCATAACGACCAATCGAGTCATTACAAAAAAGGGTTAAAGGGAGGGGATAGTCAAGTTACACAGGAAATGGTACTTAAGCAGATAGACTTTGGTGTCTTTCATAAACATATATCAAACAACAGCCTAGACAGGATAGGTAAATAGTTAACAAGTTAAGATCCAGTCTTTCATTTAAGTGTTAACTCTTGGCAGGTTAGGTTCCTATAAAGCCAAATCACATAAACACTCAAATAAGACACAACTAAGTTAACATGGACAAGAAACAGATATGGTCTAGGCAAGGTACAACAGGGTATATAGATTGACCTCCCACAACTTAAACTAGCATAAACAGGGGTTTGGGGACATGCTCAACTTGTTTCATGCCATTTTCAACTCATGTACGTATTCAGGAAATGGAGAGAGAGAGTTAATGAGCATGTGAACCACTCCATGATGAGATACATAAGCTATAAGAGCCCCTCAAAACCAGGTCATAGTCATATCAAGCTTAAATGATTTGAAATGAGCATGAGAGAGGTGAAACAGGGCTAGACTAATATCAAAGCACATAACTTAAACCTATATCTGACAAAAGTCATTTAGAGTAGCAACATGCTAGGAATGAATAGGGTAAAACAAGTATACAACTACACGACTAGATATGGTTAAATATGGAGCCCAGATAATAGTAAAGAAACAACAGAAAACTTAGCAAAGAGGATAGGGGAACAAGTCAAGCAAGTAGGCAAATAGCAGACTTACTAAAGTAGGCAAACCCCCATTAACACAACATTATTTCAGTAACCGTGAGATGACATGTTTATGCTAAACACAAGATAAAACTGGTTCCCTTTAACATTTTAAGCACATAGAGGACCGTCAAATTAATCATGATTAAGTAAGTTCAACATTGCTAAATCTATATGAGTTTATGTTACGACCCAAACCGATGAGCCGTGAGGAGTGCCCGACCACTACTGGCCAAGCACTCCAATGCTTGCATTTACTTCTCACTGATAAACATGGGCCTATACACGATCTATAACTGAGCTATACTGCCTCCTGAACAATCAACACAGCAAACACCGTCTCGAGAACTTACGACCAACACATACATATAAACAAAAATACTGAGAGTAGAAACGCAAGCCGATTAGGCCGCTACATATATTGTACAACAAAACAAGCACCGACGAGGCTACATAACATCACGACTACATAAGACTGTCTACAGATCTCTATGGAATACAGACTGTAGAAAATACAGGACAAGGCCCCTGCCATACCCATATATCTATATATCAAAACAACATATCAAAAGGGCTGCAGCTCCAGATCAATGGAGCGCACTGGCTGCTGCTGAGGGGAGGTCCTACTGATCTGGATTGTCTGGTTGGCTACCTGATCCTACGGGCATGAGCGCAGCGTCCACAAGAAGGGACATCAGTACGAACAGTGTACTGAGTATGCAAGGCATGAATAATATCATAGTAAGAGACATGAAATATAAAATAAAGAAGAGAGATAACCTATACATCCAATTGCCTCATAAGGCGGATACCATGCATGCTTAGCTTTCTTTATAAATTCTTTCGTGTACATATATACCATAAGAGTGCTGTGGGACGTGTAGCCCGATCCATATATATATTATATTGCTGCAGAACGTGCAGCCCGATCCATATATATATATATATATATATATTTCTGCGGAACGTGCAGCCCGATCCATTTAGCCATATATCCCGCGTCTGGGCATCTCGCGTCCGGGATGATATCATAATATACCAACAGATCAGGTGTTTATGCGTATATAATGCCTCACCCTTTCCCATAACCCCATATATATATATATATATATATATATATATATATATATATATATATATATATATATATATATATATTATAACATAAGTAGCATGCATGAGAGCCCAAAGAACATTATGACTCTATCGGAGTGACGTAAGGTCGGTAACCTCCGATTATATTATGGAATAATCATCATCACTCTATCTTACCTTGAAGGAACAATTATTATAAGGTGAGATCAACAACAATGAATAAAATCGAGAAAATCATGAAATAACTCAACATTCTCATAATAACATTGAAATCATAAACTTGGAACCTTTAAACATAAAATCATCATTATCATTGTAATCATCATAGAAACATTCTCATCTTTAACATCATGAGAAGCTTTAAGAATCATGAACTTCTAGATTTTGAAAACAAGGAGGTTATGGAAACATTTATGGAATCATAACATAGGAATCATGCCTTTGAAAGAAAGGGACGAACCTTAACATACCTGTGCGGCCTCCTATTATCTACGCTTATCCGTTCGTACTCGTAAATCTACATTCAAGAATATTCGCACTATCGTCAGACTCATTGTTATATACTTATGCCAGGTCTTCATATTAAACTATTCTATATCCTGCCGAAAATCGGGCAGCATCTCCCCTGTTTATATGCCTAGCCCGAAATCACAATCCAATAACCAACAACAAAAGCAACAATATCGACATCACAACAACATTATCAACACCCATATGCTCCATGAAACATCCCCCACGATGTTTCTTTAGCCTAATAATCGATTCATTAATTATATGATATTCTAACTGTTTTACTCTCGGAAGTTAATCCCAATTCGCAACAACAATACCAACATCAGATACATATGAAAATAGCACCATAATTCTTTTTATAACTCCATAAAATCCATTCCATATCACAATTATATTCTAACTTCAAACAATAATATATTTCATCTTTCTACACTAAAGCCTTCCAAAACAGTAAATAAAGTATAGGGTCTTACCTTAGGATGGAGAATACACAAAATCCAAGCATAGTCTATGCCCACAAGATCAATACATCTTCAAGCACCATGAGTTAGTTCCCTTGACATACCTTTCTAAATCTTCAACTAAGATCCTTAATTAATTTGGTTATGGAAACTTTGTTTGGAGCTCTTGGAAGTTCATAGTTTTTTCTAGAACTTTGGTGAGCTTCTTCATTTAATTTTTGGTGAAAACAATGGGGTTTTACCCCTTTTATAAGGTTCTAAATTCGGGTCGGGGTCACTGTAGCAAGTCGGTTACTGTAATAGTTACTGTAGCACACGTAGCTGCTCTGTCAGCCTAACTTGTAACGTTCATAATTCTCTTCTCCGATGTCGTGTTGACGAGCAGTTCGTTGCGGTTGAAACTAGGCTTTTGAAACACCTTAAAACTCCTTATATACTAGGAGATATACCCCTCCAAAGTTGACCCAAAATTCTGTCAACCTTTTCCAAATTTTCAACAAACTTATTTTCTTCGATTTGCTTGATCTCAGAATCTTCCGAAACGCTCCATACATGATATTTATCATTGATCATACTTGATAATGGTCATGTCCAGTGGTTCCAAGGTTTTCCTTCCCAGTTACGACTTACAAGATCATAATCCATCCTTTACTTAAACAATATACTTAATAATGCTTCGTTCCTCACAATCCAAAGTTGTTTTACTTGTCCATAGCTAGACATACTTACATTCAAATTTAACCAGTGCTTCTCCGAGGTACGGGGTGTAACATCCTCCCCCCTTTAGAAACATTCGACTCGAATGTTGAGCTCTTAGGGATTTCTATAAAAAAATTACTATAGTTTCCCCTGTAATTGTACCACTACCATCTTGTCACAACAACCCAAAATATGCAATGCCTCACAGGGCTACAACATCAATACCCATATTGGCCACACACGACCAACAAATCATTCAAAGAAGCATTGCATACCTGAGGATAATGGTGTCTCTGGATGGAGCTCTTTTGTTCTCATGTACATAATCATAAATCAACTAGTATCCCATTCTCGTTCTGTCTCCGTTACAGTAATCTTGCCTTATTATGTCACGGCTACTCACCATCCTGCGAATACTCTCTTTTTCTCGCTCTTTATTTCACTATTATTGGGCAACTCCCTTGTTTACTCCTTCGATGCTGCCTCAAGCTATTCCTTCTTATACTCGTTGATCTCTTATACGCACTATATTGTCTCCTTGTAATTCATTGGTTAGGCTCTCTGATCCCTTACAACTTAATCGTAATTCCACTTACACTGACTCCCCAAATGATTTTTTTTCACAATACTTTATTACTAATAAGTCCCTACTCTTAACGGTTATGTTTCTCAAGTTATCCATCCCAATTCTTTTTCAAGATCAGCTATAACAATATCCTCAACACAATCTCTTAAGTACGTACATACGTAACGTTTCCTCACCATCTTTATTATTCCTCGTAGCAGGGTTATGCTTATAATAAGCTAATAATCATAGTTCAAACTAATTCATAATCCAGAACATCTTCGAGCTCCTATAAAAGCTTTTCCTTTAATTTCCTTTTCTCAAATCCTACAATATAAATTTATAATTATAGAGCTAAGGCAAATTCTCACATTACCACAGCTTCCGCCTAACATCAGTATACTTATCTTTGACTCCCTTATACTGGTGATTACTTATCTAGTTGTTATTCTTCGTTGGCTTTCCATTGTTGCCTCTATACCATTTTGTTGGACATAACCTCACGTTGATGGTTCATATAGTTCCACAATATACACTCGCGTATTCGGTATGGTTAGCGACTCGTGAGATACTTTCCAATCTCCGGCAATACCGCTATCTTTCTATTATAAAACATCACTCCCCCTCTCTTGGAGATTGCCAAGCCGCCTATCATTATTCCTTTTGTTGGATAATTTTTTTACTTCTTCCGACACTAAGATTCCTTTTTGTTGTAACCTAAAGTGTCCTTTGTATTCATCATCCTTTTCATAATTCTCTCGGTAATTAACTTGGAGACCATTCTTACTCCTTGTCGCTCTTTAGGACACGTGCTTTAGGACATGTCACTGTATATCTGGGTGCGGTACAATTTCCCCTGTACTAGGGATTCGAACCACGGTCTAGAAACATCATATCTCACGTCATTTTCTTTGACTCGTTAATTCCCCTTATTTTCCTATCATACTTTCTTTCTCATACCTGCCCCGTAATATACTTATTTTCAACCTGCTCCTGCTTTCTCCCGATGTATTCTTTAACTTTAGCCTCCTTAAGCTAACATGTTTCTCTTTTTTTTTTTTGACAATGTCATAACTCATTACAGGACTAGATCTTCTTTTCCCCCCTTTTTAAAGAGGTCCATATACATCCACGACCTTCGAGCATCAATCATCTTTGATATTTATCAGCCAGCCTTAACTGTTACACCTTGTAAAATCCCCCATTAACGTACAACGAATAGGCTAGCAAGGGGCACGACGTATAAGATGTTGTGATAAGAAAGAAATAGCATTTGATGATCCTAATCGAGATTCAAAGGCAATTGATGTAAGGGAAGAAGGTTGTCAAGGAAAGCAAGGGATATGTTGCGTGTCGGTTAAGGATTATGAGCGGCAAGTTAATGATGGTGTAACGATGTCTTGGAGAAGAGAGATAATGTCCCTTAGATTGGCATTGAGGTGTTAAACAAGTGTCAAGAAAGTTCCATAAGGATTGGAGATCAAACGAGTCGACGAGAACAAGTTTCGGAGAACTAGGCATTATACGGCCAGACATACTAGCCGTATAAAACATACGGACCGTATGTCCAGCCGTTTGTCTTGCCTAGAAAAAGGGTCCTCACTAGACCAAAAATACGGCCCGTATAAAATGTACGGACCGTATGATGGTCCGTATGTTTCGGTTGGGACAGATTTTTAATGTTGATATAAGGACCCCTCCTTCTCATTAATTCATTTCATTTCCACTCTCCACCCTTCAAGAACCCTCTAGAATTCTCTCCACTCTACATCCACAAGAAACCAAGGGAAAACCATGATCAACTATACCAAATCCATAAAATCAAGTGTAGAAAACCTATCAAAGTTCATCTAAGCAAAGAAATCCCAAAGGAAGTGAGTTAGGGTTTTTGTGCAAGAAGAGAATTCCCACTCAAGGCTTAATCACCCATCATCTAAGGTGAGTTTTATGATCATTCCTTGTTTTTAAGGTGTTGAAAGATAAAAACACTTGGATTGTAGAAAGATATAAGAAATGGGTCATGAATGTGGGAATAGTGACATTGTTGGGTAAAGGTTTGGATTGAGTCATGGTTATCGATATGTTGTGATTGTAAATATGTTATGAATGACATTTAGAACATGGAATAAGTATTATATGTGAGAAAATGCAATAATGAACTATGACCATGATTATGGAGAAATTGGAGTGAAATGGTGAAATGTGGTTAATGTAGATGAATGATGATTGTTGTTTGCGATATTGTGAATGTTGTTATGAATGTTTGGGAGTTAATATAGGATATGGGAAAAGTTGTATAAACAAAGGAAATGCTGCCCAATTTTCCCTAGAAATAGTAAGCACGTTTAAGTAATCGATTAGCTAATCTTAATGCGAATTCTCTTGAAGGTAAACCACGGGGACATTGAAGGAGAACAAGCAAGCGATAGATTAGTTAAACGTAAAAGGTATGTAAGGATAGTCCTTTCTTTCTAAGGAATGAATCCTATGGCATGATTCTTCCTTCTTTTCCATGAATCCTCTACATCCCAGAAAGTTAAGAGTCTATGTTCATGAATATCCATATGAGATAAGAGATGCATTACAATCCCAATAATAATGATGATGAGTTAAGTATAAAGATTCTAGAGTTCATGATATGATGTATCTATAAGCTAATGATGTCGTTTATTGTATACACTCACCTTATACACTATTTCCTTCAAGGTGAGGCAGAATGCTTATAAATGCTCCATAATGGAATCGGGGGTTCACGACCTTATGTCACCCCGATAGAGTATAATTGTCTTAAGTTTCCAGTCATGCATTATGGTAATAGTATGATGAGAATATGATAAGTCTATGATATGTGCATGATGCTATCACACCGCGCCTACATGGCCGGGCAGACACCACTAGTGAGCGGCATGAGATGGTACCCCAGACGCAGGAGGCCTGGACGCAGGCTAATGATTATCACACCGTACCTATATGGACAGGCAGCTTATACATTTATGCATTTATGATATGATGATGATTATGAAGTAAGCCAGCACACATTATTCCTTTTATAATTGACAGTCAGATATAGTTGCTCCTTATTTGATGATCCTTTATCTCATTGACGTATTATTATTATTTATGCCTCTCATACTAAGTACAATGTTCGTACTGACGTCCGTTTTCTTTGGACGCTGTGTTCATGCCCACAAGTAGACAGGGAGGTGATCTTGATCCAGACTCGTAGGAGCTAGTAGCTGATTTGAGAGCACTTCATTGATCCGGAGGTGCTTTTGATCATTCTTTTGTGTAGATACGTATATTTTTGGCACGACGGGGTCTCGTCCCGTTCCTATGTCTAGCACTCTAGTAGAGGCTATTAGATACGCATGTGTGGGTTATATGGTCCCACGATGTTGCTATTATGTATATGTTTATATTATTTTGATAGCCGAAGGGCTTATGTTTATATATATATATATATATATATATATATATATATATGAAAAGTAATCATGTTTCCAAATGAGAAATGATTTTCTTATGATATAAGTACGAATAGTAAGGGAATGAGTGGTGCTCGGTGGTTAGCCCCGGGTACCCGTCACGGCCCCTAGTCGGGTCGTGATAAAAGTAGTATCAGAGCAGTTCAGTCCTAGGAAGTGTCTACGAGCCGTGTCTAGTAAAGTCTTGTTTATGGTGTGTTGCGCACCACACTAACAAACAGGAGGCTACAGGGCATTTAGGAAAACAATGACCATCTTTCATCTTAAGAGATCGTGTGATAGAGCTGTATTCTAAGATTTTCTCCTCCCTAATAGTGTGCTATGATTTCCGGTCTGTGCCGCCAAAGGGAAAAGCTACAACTGCCCAGAAGGGCAAGACCACGATGAAAAGGCGGGTGGAAAGAGAACCTCCGGTGAATGTAGAAGAGGGCGAATCACATAATGAGGCCTTATCTAATACTTCCTCTACCTCGCCCAATGTAGAAGAACAAGGAGGAGCTTCAACTCCAGTTCCTCCACCGGTCGCTTCGGGTCAACAAGTGACCGAGGCTATCCATTTATTGACGCAGTTAGTTCCCACCCAGGCACAGCGGCAGAATGTGAGCTCAAGTGATCGGGCAGCTAGTACCAGAGCTCGTGATTTTATGAGTTTGAATCCTCTGGAGTTTTCAGGTCAAAGCCAGATGAAGACCCGCAAGGTTTTATTGATGAGATGCTGAGGACATTGAGGATTATACATGCCTCCGAGACTGAATCTGTGGAGTTGGCATCTTATAGACTCCGAGATATGGCGGTATTGTGGTACAATAATTGGCTACCATCAAGAAAATAAAATGCGCCTCCTCCCGTGCGGCAAAAATTTGTAAATGCTTTCATCCGTCACTATTTGCCATCCGAGGTCCGCCGAGCTAGAGCGGATAGATTCTTAAATCTAAAGCAAGGAAATATGAGCGCCCGGGAATATAGCCTTCAATTTAATTCGTTGGCTAGATATGCCCCGACTATGGTGGCCGATATAGGAGATAGGGTACATAGGTTTGTGAGTGGCTTGGAGCCACATTTGCTTAAGGATTGTTTGACAGCTTCGTTACAAGATGGGATGGATATTTCCCGAATACAAGCCCATGCCCAGAATTTACAAGGACAACAACCTCCGCAAAGGGATGATCGTGATATCGATAGAAGGCAAAGCAAGAGGGCCAGATCTATGGGGGCAGGCAGTGATTATAGAGGGGGATCAAGGCAGACACATTCTAGACATTCAGGCCAGTCGGTGACTAGTGCACCTCCACTATATACGGGTAGGAGATTTGATCGCTCCTTTCCTTCAGGACAGGGCCAGAGTTCGAGGGCCTCAGATTCTCAGTTTGAGGGAGATTATAGCCAGAGGAGACCCCCAGTACCGTGATGCAGCCAGTGCGGTAGATTGCATTCTGGACAGTGTCGCCAAGGTTTAGATGCTTGCTATGCCTGCGGCCGGGTTAGGCATATGATGGGAGATTGCCCGTCGATAAGTGGTAGAGTTGGAGTTCAGCCTACAGGATCAGTGGTTGGTTCATCTTCAGTGCGCCCGGTAGAGCAGACTCCCCAGATCTCAGCAGGTCAAGGTAGAGGCAGAGGGGGAGCATTTACTTCAGGTGCCACTCAGCCCCGTGTGTATGCTTTAGCTGGACGACAGGATCTTGAGTCCTCCCCGGATGTGGTTACGGGTACATTATCCATATTTTCCCATGATGTATATGCATTGATAGATCCGGGTTCTACCTTGTCTTATATTACTCCGTATGTTGCTGGTTGAATTGGGGTGAAACCTGAGCCAATTAAACCTTTTAAGGTATATACTCCGGTTGGTGATCCCGTGATAGCTAGACAGGTGTATAAAAATTATGTAATTGTGATATGCGACCGCCAAACCAAAGCTGATTTAATTGAGCTGGAAATGTTAGATTTTGATGTGAATATGGGTATGGATTGGTTGGCCTCGTGTTATGCTAGTGTTGATTGTCGAATGAAAGTGGTTCGATTTCAATTTTTGGGAGAGCCCGTGCTTAAATGGAAGGGTAATACAGCATCTCCAAAAGGTAGGTTTATTTCCTACCTTAAAGCAAGAAAGATGATAGCTAAGGGCTATATTTATCACTTAGTCCGAGTACATGACACTGAAGCAAAATCACCAACTTTCCAATCCGTTCCGGTAGTGAATGAATTCCCGGATGTATTTCCAGATGAGCTTCCAGGCCTTCCTCCAGAAAGAGAGATCGACTTTGCTATTGATGTGTTGCCGGACACCAAGCCTATTTCTATTCCTCCTTACCGAATGGCTCCGGCAGAATTGAAAGAGCTAAAGGCACAGTTGAAGGATTTGCTTGAGAAGGGGTTTATTAGACCCAGTTCATCACCGTGGGGAGCACCAGTCTTGTTCATGAGAAAGAAAGATGGTTCCCTACGAATGTGCATCGATTATAGGCAGTTGAATAAGGTGACGATAAAGAATAAATATTCTCTCCCAAGGATTGATGATTTGTTTGATCAACTACAGGGTGCTAAATGGTTTTCTAAAATAGACTTGAGGTCAAGTTATCATCAAGTGAGAGTTAGAGAAGAAGATATTCCCAAAACAGCCTTCAGAACGAGATATAACCATTATGAATTCCGGGTGATGTCGTTTGGGTTGACCAATGCTCCGGCAGTGTTCATGAATTTGATGAATAATGTATTCAGGCCACTCTTGGATTTATTCATGATAGTATTAATTGATGATATTCTGGTATACTCTCACACAGAATCAGAACATGCAGATCATTTACGTATTGTTCTTAGAATTCTTCGAACCGGAGAATTATATGCAAAATTTTCAAAGTTCGAGTTTTGGCTGAATTCTGTAACATTTCTGGGCCATGTTATTTCAGATGATAGTATTCGAGTCGACACTCAGAAAATTGAAGCAGTGAAGACTTGGCTAAGGCTTACGACGCCTACAGAAGTCCGTAGTTTTCTGGGATTAGTAGGTTACTATATAAGGTTCGTAGAAGGATTTTCGTCTATTTTAGCCAAATTGATGAAGCTAACCCAGAAGTCAGTTAAAATTCAGTGGAATGATGCTTGCGAACGCGGCAGAGGCGGAGTTGAATCTGCGGCAGAGGCGGTGGTTAGAATTATTGAAAGATTATGATGTGAGTATTTTATACCACCCCGGAAAAGCAAATGTAGTAGCTGATCAATGGGCAGCCTGTGTGAAGTTTCTTCAGAAAAGAAAGAGATAATTCATGAGCTCCACCAACTAGCTAATCTTGGAGTACGTGTAATTGATTCGGGTAGTGCAAGGATTTGTATTAATGATCCCACAGTTTCATCTCTGAGTATGGAAGTGAAAGAGCATCAGTATGAAGATCCTCATTTGTGCCATTACAGAGACGTATTTCATGAAAAAGAGAAGTCTCTATTTGAAATTTATGGAATTCTTAGATACCGAGGCAGGCTATGTGTTCAGAATGTTGCAGAATTGCGCCGTCAAATTTTAGAAGAAGCCCATTATTCTCGGTATTCTATTCACCCAGGTGCAACAAAGATGTATCATGATCTCAAATTGATATATTGGTGGGATGGCATGAAGAGAGACATAGCAGAATTTGTAGCCCAATGTCCAAATTGCCAACAAGTGAAAATCGAACATCAAAAGCCAGGAGGATTATTGCAAGCAATGGAAATCCCTACTTGGAAATAGGAAGTGATCAACATGGATTTTATTGTGGGGTTACCTCATTCTCGAGGCAAGTATGATTCTATATGGGTGATTGTGGACAGATTAACGAAAGCAACTCATTTTCTTCCAGTCAGAACCACGTACTCAGCAGAAGATTACGCGAGGTTGTATCTCAAAGAAATTATACGACTCCATGGTATTTCGATATCCATTATCACAGATAGAGGAGCACAGTTTATAGCCAAGTTCTGGAAATCCTTCCAAGAAGGTCTAGGTACTCAAGTGAAGCTTAGCACGACATTTCACCCACAGACCGATGGACAAGCCGAACGTACCATTCAGACCTTGGAGGATATGCTAAGAGCATGTGTTCTAGATTTCGGTGGTAGTTGGGATGATCATTTACTTCTAATCGAGTTTGCATACAACAATAGCTACCATTCTAGTATCCAAATGGCTCCCTATGAAGCTTTATATGGAAGGAAGTGCAGATCCCCAGTTGGATGGTTTGAAACAGGAGAAGTACAGCTAATAGGCCCTGAGTTGGTTCAGCAAGCGGTAGGAAAAGTCAAGGTGATCCGAGATCGATTGTTGACAGCTCAAAGTCGCCAAAAATCTTATGCGGATAACCGTCGGCGAGACTTGGAATTTCAGGTTGATGATTGGGTATTTTTGAAGGTGTCGCCAATAAAAGGGGTAATGATATTTGGCAAGAAAGGGAAGTTAAGTCCTCGATACATTGGACCTTATAAAATTATCCGCAAAGTGGGCCAAGTAGCTTACGAGTTGGACTTACCTTCAGAACTTGAATCAGTCCACCCAGTTTTTCATGTCTCGATGCTCCGAAAGTGTGTTGGGGATCCTACGAGGATTGTCCCAATAGATGATGTTCAAGTGACAGAAAACCTAGCATATGAAGAAGTGCCCATTGCCATCATAGACAGGCAAGTACGAAGACTTCGAAATAAGGAAGTAGCTTCAGTCAAAGTCTTGTGGTGAAATAACAACCGGGAAGAAATGCTTGGGAAGCAGAAGAGATCCAAGTACCCGCACTTATTCCAACCCCCAGGAGAGATTCAAGATGAAGCACCAAGAATATGAGGTATGTATGCTTTCTTTTCATGCTTTTGGTCGTGTGCGGCCAATTTATAGTTCTATTGTATTGTTGCCCTGTGAGGCAATATTATTATGGGTTGTTGTGATAGGATGGTAGTGCCATATTACAAGGGAAACTCTGGTAAAATTTTTGTAGAATTCCCGAGTGTTTAACATTCGAGGACGAATGTTCCAAAAGGGGGGAAGAATGTTACACCTTGAAAAATCCGCCATTAACGTACAGCGAATAGGCTAGCGAAAGGCACGATGTATACGATGTTGTGATAAGAAAGAAATAGCATTTGATGATCCTAATCGAGATTCAAAGGCAATTGACGTAAGGGAGGAAGGTTGTCAAGGAAAGCAAGGGATATGTTGTGTGTCGGGTAAGGGTTATGAGCGACAAGTTAATGATGGCGTAACGATGTCTAGGAGAAGAGTGATAATGTCTCTTAGATTGGTATTGAGGTGTTAAACAAGTGTCAAGAAAGTTCCATAAGGATTGGAGATCAAACGAGTCGACGAGAACAAATTTCGGAGAACTGGGAATTATACGGCCAGACATACTGGCCGTATAAAACATACGGACCGTATGTCCAGCCGTATGTCTTGCCCAGAATAAGGGTCCTCACTGGACCAAACATACGGCCAGACATACAGCCCGTATAAAATGTACGGACAGTATGTTGGCCCGTATGTTTCGGTCGGAACAGATTTTTAATGTTGATATAAGGACCCCTCCCTCTCATTAATTCATTTCATTTCCACTCTCCACCCTTCAAGAACCCTCCAGAATTCTATCCACTCTCCATCCACAAGACACCAAGGGAAAACCATGATCAACTATACCCAATCCATAAAATCAAGTGTAGAAAACCTATCAAAGTTCATCTAAGCCAAGAAATCCCAAAGGAAGTGAGTTAGGGTTTTTGTGCAAGAAGAGAATTCCCACTCAAGGCTTAATCATCCATCATCTAAGGTGAGTTTTATGATCATTCCTTGTTGTTTAAGGTGTTGAAGGTTAAAACACTTGGATTGTAGAAAGGTATAGGAAATGGGTCATGAACGTGGGAATAGTGACATTATTGGGTAAAGGTTTGGATAGAGTCATGATTATCGATATGTTGTGATTGTAAATATGTTATGAATGAAATTTAGAACATGGAATAAGTATTATATGTGAGAAAATTTAATAATGAACTATGACCATGATTATGGAGAAATTGGAGTGAAATGGTGAAATGTGGTTAATGTAGATGAATGATGATTGTTGTTTGCGATATTGTGAATGTTGTTATGAATGTTTGGGAGTTGATATAGGATATGGGAAAAGTTGTATAAACAAAGGAAATTCTGCCCAATTTTCCCTAGAAATAGTAAGCACGTTTAAGTAATCGATTAGCTAATGTTAATGCGAATTCTCTTGAAGGTAAACCACGGGGACATTGAAGGAGAACAAGCAAGCGATAGATTAATTAAACGAAAAAGGTATGTGAGGCTAGTCCTTTCTTTCTAAGGCATGAATCCTATGGCATGATTCTTCCTTCTTTTCCATGAATCCTCTACATCTTGGAAAGCTAAGAGTCTATGTTCATGAATAGCCATAACAGATAAGAGATGCATTACGAGCCCAATAATAATGATGATTAGTTAAGTATACAGATTCTAGCATTCATGATATGATGTATCTATAAGCTAATGATGTCGTTTATTGTATACACTCACCTTATATACTATTTCCTTCAAGGTGAGGCAGAATGCTTATAAATGCTCCATAATGGAATCGGGGGTTCACGACCTTATGTCACCCCGATAGAGTATAATTGTCTTAAGTTTCCAGTCATGCATTATGGTAATAGTATGATGAGAATATGATAAGTCTATGATATGTGCATGATGCTATCACACCGCGCCTACATGGCCGGGCAGACACCACTAAGGCGGGCAGCGTATACACCATGTCCAGATAGCATGGGCAGACACCACTAGTGGGCGGCATGAGATGGTACCCCAGACGCAGGAGGCCTGGACGCAGGCTAATGATTATCACACCGTACCTATATGGACAGGCAGCTTATACATTTATGCATTTATGATATGATGATGATTATGAAGTAAGCCAGCACACATTATTCCTTTTATAATTGACAGTCAGATATAGTTGCTCCTTATTTGCTGATCCTTTATCTCATTGACGTATTATTATTATTTATGCCTCTCATACTAAGTACAATGTTCGTATTGACGTCCGTTTTCTTTGGACGTTGTGTTCATGCCCACAAGTAGATAGGGAGGTGATCTTGATCCAGACTCGTAGGAGCTAGTAGCTTATTTGAGAGCACTTCATTGATCCGGAGGTGCTTTTGATCATTCTTTTGTGTACATACGTATATTTTGGGCACGACGGGGTCCCGTCCCGTTCCTATGTCTAGCACTCTAGTAGAGGCTCGTAGATGCGCAGGTGTGGGTTATATGGTCTCACGATGTTGCTATTTTGTATTTGTTTATATTATTTTGATAGCCGAAGGGCTTATGCATATATATATATGAAAAGTAATCATGTTTCCAAATGAAAAATGATTTTCTTATGATATGAGTACAAATAGCAAGGGAATGAGTGGTGCTCGGTGGTTAGCCCCGGGTACCCGTCACGGCCCTTAGTCGGGTCGTGACATTAATGACCCTTCAACTTTTCTATTCCTTATAACATCATAGTTCTTTCATCGTATAGTCTGACCTATTTTCCTTTCTACTAGTTGAAGTCTTTGTATATAACTGAAGTACTTATGCATATCCGATCCGCTCCAGATGTCTTCTTTATTGTCTTTTCATTTCTACCTTTTATGACTAGTAATTCCATGGGTTAATGATTAGTGGGGACAGTAGAATTCATTATGCCCCCCTTAATGGAGTGTCCGATTATACCTCGCTCCTTTAACCCCTGGCCATTTTTTCATGATTATCTTCTCAATACCCTCTAGATTCTTCTTGCTCTGGGTTCCCACTTCTGGTTTACGTCTATATTATACCATTAAAGATTAATATTCCATACCCTTCATTCTCACGTGTCATCCTTTCATTCGCTTAGCTTATTTGTATCGTAATTCTCTTCAACTACTTATTTGCATTATAGCTATGCATCATAATTCTTCCAGTGTTCTGCCGCTTCTTGTTCTTATCATGAAATCCTTACAAAGTACACCCTTTTCTTTCTTCTTTTGTCGAGTCTTCATCTTCCTTTTTGACACAACAGCTGGTTCATATTTATGCATATCCCCCGTGTATCGTTCTATTTCCTTTATAATCGAATCTTTTTATTTCTTATCAAGGTTCTTATCCCATGTTACTGATGTTTTGCCTCTTGGCCAGACTTGGTTACTTATTATCCTTTCCCTGTCCTTGGTGATTGTTCAATTTTCTTTAACCAATCCATTAGTGTACTTTTCTTACTTTCGTCCTCAGGACCTTCCTTGAGTCCTTTTCCTCTGAAGCACTCTTCTCCACTTGCTATTTTTATGGTATTTTCCCTGAAATTCATAAAATATCCTTTCCGAATGAAAATCCGTTCTATTGCTAAATCATCTTTTTGGAAGGCTTTCCCGTTTCTGAGGTAATCGTGTCAGTATGGTTCCACATTTATCTCTTCGACTTCCCCCCAAGAGCTGGAAATCCCTTGGCATTTTTTTTGAAAAACCTGCTTATTTTCTCCCAATTAACATCCTTATTCGTTGTTACTTCCCATCAGTCCCACTTATCAGAATCTGATTTCAAGCCCCCTACATTCGTCTTTTGCTTCCCACTGCCACGCTCCTTTCTCCCCATATATTTTTTTTTTAGATTCATCCGAATGGTTCTTTGCTGCTATCGTCGTCTTGAATTTTTTTCTCTCGGAAGCTTGACTTAACCTTCTTTAGCAACATACCTCCGATGCTTACACTCCTCCTCTTCTCAGGGCATCATAATCTTCTTACTCTTGTATACTCACTTTCTTCTTTTCCCTGATGTTATTGCATCAGGCTTATCCATTTCTAACCTTTAGAGAAAATAATGTCAACTTGCTCTGTGGCACTTTTAACTTGAACTTCAATACCCTGTTCAATCAGTACCTTTAACATATCGCATCAGGGCACACATACTGACTAACATAACCACACATAATATATCGTGTATACCTTTACTAACACCTTACTTACAAAGTATCCCTAATACTATTTAAACTTGTCCTAATTCTGTAGCTGTAACATGTCTTCTCTCTCTTTACCCAACCAGTCCGCCTTATCTTTCACAATCATCTAGAATTTCCAACCATGAATTTCACAAGCTTCTAATTTCCCTCAAGCTATTTTAGTTCCTCATTCTTCTCTTATGTCTAGATCTGTAGGATTTCCTAGCACACTTCCCAGGGGGTCACCCATCCTAGTATTACTCTCACCCCAGCATGCTTAACTTTGGAGTCTTGATAGGATCCGGTGCGTTAGTGCTGGTACGATCACATCCACTCTGCTACGTGACCTTTATCGCATGACCTAGAACAAGTTGAAGTTCTAACGGATCCCAATAAAATTCCTGTAATGCATCTCCCTCCGAATTGGAAAGATCCCTTACTTTCCTGACCAAGCAAATGTTGGTTTAGCCTTCAGAACTCTTTATAATAACCATCGATCAACACACGACTATCTTCCATTCCTAAATTTAAGATTCCTAGTAGTGGCCAAAATATCTTAATCGTAGTTATCCATAAGTACTTTGGTTATCGGTTCCTCTAAAACTCCCATTTGTCACCTATTAATGATATCCTGCAATAATTGTACACACATAAGAAATTTCAATAAAGAACTCACATACCTGTAGTCGACCTGTCCTGAGCTTGGTCTGGAGGGCTATAAAGTGAAGTGTCATCTTCATTGTCCTCCCGCTATCTGCTAGTCAGGCCCTCCTCATCTCTTTCATCTGAGTCCGAGGGATACGGATATTCGGGCAGCTCCTGTTTTACTGACGGCCAAGATAATGGACTAGAATAATCAGTAACACTCTCAGGCGTAGTTGGCCTGACATAGTGCTCTGCCATCGGAGCAGCTGGGGGAGTCAACTCTCGTACAATCTCGAAAATCTGCTCCTCTGGCGTCCCATATGAACCCTCAGACGGGTTAGTGTCATAACTATCCTCCGATGGATCCTCCTCTCTAGAATTCAGAAATTCTGGGGGAATCGTCGCGGGGTCCTCCTAGGGATCAGTCGCGATGGAATAGCTAAGGCTCCTCCTGCTCGGTCCCGGAGCTTGTGGTCCTGAATCCACTCTAGGGGCCTTCTTGGCACCCTCACTGTCTGAGGCCGATCTCTTCATCTTTACCAATCTGTGCTTACCTACAGGAAAAGAGGGTCAGAAGTGATCTTTCCTAGATGCTGGCTCTATCGCACGATCTAAGATAGAAAGGAAAGGTCATTGATTCCTAAATATCCTGCAGCCTCCTGTTTATAAGTGTGGCCGTCTTAACACCCATAAACACGACTCTACCGGACACGCTATGTAGACAATCCCTAGGACGAACTGCTCTGATACCACTTTTGCCGATATCACAACCGATGAGCCGTGACGAGTGCCCGACCACTACTGGCCAAGCACTCCTATGCTTGCATTTACTTCTCACGGATTAACCTGGGCCCATACACAATCTATAACTGAGCAATACTGTCTCCTGAACAATCAACACAAGAAACACCATCTCGAGAACTCACGGCCAACGCATACATATAAACATAAATACTGAGAGTAGCAGCACAAGACGGTTAGGCCGCTACATATACTGTACAACAAAACAAGCACCGACGAGGCTGCATAACATCACGGTTACATATCACTGTCTACAGACCTCTATGGAATACAGACTGTAGAAAAGATAGGACAAGGCCCCTGCCATACCCATATATCTATTTATCAAAACAGCATATCAAAAGGGCTGCAGCTCCGGATCAATGGAGCGCACTGGCTGCCGCTGAGGGGAGGTCCTACTGATCTGGATCATCTGGCTGGCTACCTGATCCTGCGGGCATGAACGCAGCGTCCACAAGAAGGGACGTCAGTACGAACAGTGTACTGAGTATGTAAGGCATGAATAATATCATAGTCAGAGACATGAAATATAAAATAAAGAAGAGAGATAACTTGTACATCAAATTGCCTCATAAGGCTGATACCATGCATGCTTAGCTTTCTTCATAAAATCTATCTTGTACATATATACCATAATAGTGTTGCGGAATGTGCAGCCCGATCCATACATACATTATATTACTACGGAACGTGCAGCCCGATATATATATACATACATATATACATACATACATATATACATGTGTGTGTGTGTGATATTGCTGCGGAACGTACAGCCCGATCCATTTAGCCATATATTCCGCGTTTGGGCATCCCGCGTCTGGGACGATATCATAATATACCAACTGATCAGGTGGTTATGCGTATATAACGCCTCACCTTTTCCAATAACCCCATATATATATATATATATATATATATATATATATATATATATATTATAACATAAGTAGCATGCATGAGAGCCCAAAGAATGCTATGACTCTATCGGAGTGACGTAAAGTCGGTAACCTCCGATTATATTATGAAATAATCATCATCGCTCTATCTCACCTTGAAGGAAAATTATTATAAGGTGAGATCAACAACAATCAATAAAATCGAGAATATCATGAAATAACTCAACATTCTCATAATAACATTGAAATCATAAACTTGGAACCTTTAAACATAAAATCATCATTATCATTGTAATCATCATAGAAACATTCTCATCTTTAACATCATGAGAGGCTTTAAGAATCATGAACTTCTAGCTTTTGAAAACGAGGTTATGGAAACATATATGGAATCATAACATAGGAATCATGCCTTTGAAAGAAAGGGACGAGTCTTAACATACCTGTGCGGCCTCCTATTATCTACGTTTATCCGTCCGTACTCATAAATGTACATTGAAGAGGATTCATACTACCGTTATACTCATTGTTATATGCTTATGCTAGGTCTTCATATTAAACTATTCTATATCCTGCCGAAAATCGGGCAGCATCTCTCCTGTTTATATGCCTAGCACGAAATCACAATCCAATAACCAACAACAACAACAATACCGACATCACAACAATATTATCAACACCAATATTCTCCATGAAACATCCCCCACGATGTTTCTTTAGTCTAATAATCAATTCATTAATTATATTGTCACGACCCAGCCCCGTGGGCCGCGACTGGCACCCTATCTGGGTACCCAGACCAAATCACATGTTTATTATCAAATCCAAACTTATTTCAGAGTTTCATAAAAGTCAAATCAAACATAACTTACCGAAATATGTCTTAAGCGGTCGCACAAATCAAATACAAACTGAGCGACGGAATAGACATCGCCGGTCAAAAGTGCAAACATAAGCATAAGGGCCATTTGGGGCCATCATAACAAGCAGACCGCTTTAAGACCAGAAAAACGAAATCAAACCAACATATACAGGACCCTCACCCCACATATATGACTACAGGCCTCTACGAATTCAAAACAAAGACATATGGCGAGACAGGGCCCCGCCGTACCCAAATAGTCAAATATACCGAACATATACAAAGCAGAAGGAGTCTGTACCAAAAGTGGACTCCGGATCAAAGAGGAGTACTCCGGAATAGCAAAGAGGGAAGCCTACTATGGAGGATCACCAATATCTGCACCTGCGGGCATGAAACGCAGCCCCCGAAGAAAGGGGGTCAGTACGAAATATGTACTGAGTATGTAAAGCACGGAGTACAGAAATATGGATCAAAACTAAAAGCAAATCAGATAACAAAGTGGAGTACAAATCGGGATGTCAAAATCCGTATCAAAATCATATACGTATACATAATGCAAACGAAATCATGCAAACGCTTAAGAACGTGGTCGCCATTCCGAAGCTGGCGCCACACACAGCATAACACCAGAAGGTTTCAAATCTCCGTAATCTCCGAACACAAACACAAACATAGGTGAGCGTATCGCATCACGAGCCATATCACAGCATAACTCCAAACGGAACCCGGCCCTATGGCGAAGCCTCGGGAACCGTAACACAGCATACGGCCGAATTATCGTAAGGCGCACGAATCATAACCGGCCCGGGAACCGGTGAACGAAGTCATAATAAGGCACGAGCGGAGTCGTGAGCAAACAAATGCAATCATACTTCAAAATAGTCTTTCAAAACATAATAGTTTTACAAATCGTTCCATAGCACAAAATAAGCGAATACTTAGTCGATGCAAAGATCCGTTTCACAAAAGTTTCCAAAATGGTACGTATGGCTCAAAACGTAACTTAGCATATCATAATATTCCAATTATATCTCATAGGAGGGAGTTCCAAAATCGAAAGTATCATATCAGACTTTATTCACAAAGATAGCCCAATAAGACAAATAGGGCGTCTCGGGGTTAGCGGGCCCACCTCGAGTCAAATTGAGGTGGCGAACATAATTTACGAACATTTAGGGGCCAAAAGGTCATACATAATCATTTCTAAGTTACCCGACCACATTTCAATAGGTTTCGGATGATTGGTGGCATCCTAGCCAAAATAGAGCCCTTAGGCTTCAATTGAATTGAATGAATAGTAACTTTTCTATGGATCGGGTTTCGAGGAGCAGAAATGCTCCGGAAGTTCCAATATTCGCCTATCACACTAAGACATGCCAAATGAAGAAGTGGGAAGCTTTACATACCTTACAGACGTCGTATGCTCTCCCAAAAGTCAAGTCCCGTTTCGTCTGAAATCTGCAAATGGTCAATGTTACCAATTGAGATTCTTAGGCTTAAAAATGCCATTAACTTCATTTTTGTCTACCGAAATTTCGGCAGCATTTCCCCTATAAATCTAACACCCCCGAGACTTAGCTCGGCTCAAAATACATCAACAACAACAACCCAAACATCATCAATCAATATAAACCATATTCAAACTTCAAAAGTCTACCTTACTACGCAAGTTGGAAATCTTTCATTCAAACTTCAAAATTCCAAATCTATATCCATATTATTGTATTCATTTACTCATTCAAGATTATGCCATCACATTCCAGATACTTTCCAAGCCATACACGAAATTGCCCAAAATCCATTACTTTCCATAATTCTTTCAAAACACCAAAAGTCACGACGAACATTCTAACTTGTGTCGTTTCATTCCGAATTCATTAACATCAACCATAAATCATATTTAAAGTCTTTAGCACCTTAGACATACAATGATATACACAACTATACCAAAGGTATACACTTTCCGATAACGCTCCATCAGCCGACGTGTTTTATTGTATTATGTTACAAATCCGTTATGTTTACAGGTTTTGTTTGATTTGAGAATAACGATGAAAAAGAATATTTCTGAAAGTTGTACTATGTATTTCACCTTTATTCGATTTAAAAGTCTAAGAAGATTATGTGTGCATTAAGGGTCTGAGGGTTCACTCGGCCCTAAGTAAGGGTCGGGTGCCCATCACACCCTAAGGAGATTAGGGTGTGACAATACGGACCGTATATTGGTCCGTATAAAGATGGTCGGCCATATTTGTATTTTTAATATAAGGGACCCTTTCATTTCATTTTTCATTCCATTCATTCTCCACTCTTCAAGAACCATATAGAAAACTCTCCACTCTTCCACTACAATAGAAATCAAAGGAAAACTAAGATCATCAACACCAAATCTATGAATCAAAGTGTATGAAACTCAAGTAAAGCTCATCTTCTTCAAAGAAAACCAAAAGAGGTGAGATAGGGTTTTGTTGCTGGAGGAGAAAATCCACTCAAGACTTGTTCAACCATCATCCAAGGTAAGTTTCATGACAATTTTATGTTGTTTAAGGTATTGGAAGGTTAAGATACCCGAATTGTAGAAGAGCATAGCAAATGGGTCATTCAAGAGTGAATAGTGTCATGAGTGAGTGGTAGTTGAATGGAATCATGAATGTTAGTGTGTTATGAGTATGAATACATTATAAATGATATGTAGACCGTGAGATAAGTGTGATACACGGGAAAATACGATATCAAACCTATAACCATAAATGTGGGGAAAAATGAAGACAAATGGTGGATCATGGCCATTGTATATGAATGATAATTGTGATTTGCTATATTGTGATTGTTATTGTGGGTGATTGGGAGTTGATATGGAATACGGGAAAAGTAGTATAAACAAAGGAAGTGCTGCCCAATTTTCTCTAGAAATAGTAGTGCGTTCTTATAGTTGGTTAACTAACGATCGTGTAAATCCTCTTTTTGAAGGTAGAGGCGTGACATTGAAGGAGAATAAGCAAACGCGAAATTGCTTAAACGACAAAGGTATGTGAGGCTTAACTCTACTTTCAAAAGGCATGAATCTCTCAAGTCTTCCACAAATTCTTCTATAAGATGAAGCTTAAGAGTCCTTCTATATATTAAATCCCCTATAAGCATGATAGTGATGACAATGAGCTAGAGTCTAGAGACTCAAGAAATCGTGGCATGACGTTACTACAATGCTAATGATGTTATTATTGTTAACACTCGCCTTATGTTTTATTCCCTTCGAGGCGAGGCATGATACTCATAAATGTCCATAATACAATCGGGGGTTCACGACCTTACGTCACCCCGACATAGTATGGTTGTCTTAAAGCCTAATGAATGCTCTTAATGCTGTTGTATGTTATGACAATAAGACAATAAGTAATGCTAACTTGTAACACTATGGGACACAGGGAACACTAAGAAATGATAACATGAAGCTATGGTTTGAGATGTATAATAATGACGTGTTATGATTTATGTTGTGATGATAAGATTCCACCGTGCCTATATGGCCGGGCATGTCACCGCTAATGCGGGCTACGTATGATTCCACTGTGCCTATATGGCCAGACAGGTCACTGCTAATGCGGGCTGCGCCGAGCCGAGAGTGTCAGGCACGATCACCAATAGTGGGCGGCATATGAGGGTTACCCGGACGCGGGTAACGATACAGATTAGGATGTGACGATGTATATGATGACGTACGTGATGATGTATGGGATGTGATAACATGTGTGCTATGATTGTGTAAATTGTGAAATATGATAGTAATATGATTGCCAATGACATTGGTGCAGGTTACAACTTTATCCCATGACTCATGATCTTTCTATTATGTTTGTTTCTTCCATTCCTGCCTTACATACTCAATACAATATTCGTACTGACGTCCTTTTTCTTTGGACGTTGTGTTCATGCCCACAGGTAGACAGGGGGGAGATCTTGCTCCGGATTCTTAGAGGCTGCTAGCTGACTGAAAGCCCTCCATTGTCCCGGAGGTGCCTATGATGATTCTTTTGTGTACAATTGTAGATGTCATCGCTTAGAGGCTCGTAGATACTCGACGTGGGTCGTGTAGTTTCATGGCATGGTCATTATGTATATATGTATATGTATATATTATTTTTCCAGCCTAAGGGCTCGTATGTATAAAAGCATTTCGTTTCTAAATGAAAATGGATTTTATTATAAATTGAGCACGAATCGGATAAGTGATGGCTAAATAAGCTTAAGAAGTGATGGCACGTGCGGTGCTCGGTGGTTAGCCCCGGGTACCCATCGCGGCCCCTAGCTGGGTCGTGACAATATATTTTAAGCCAACTGGGCCGGGTATGGCCCTATTTGGGGTTCGACTCGGCCAACTGAAAAAGAAATAAAGGGAGGGAGGAGCCCTATGTAAAACGCGATATACATATGTGTATATGTATACACATGCGTATTGTCACACCCCGACTTTACTAGGGTGTGATGGGCACCCGACCCCATATCTGGAGTCGAGCGAACCCGCTGACTCTTATTACATAGACAAACTCTTGTATCAGTTAAGGAATAATTACATAGTAAGTTCTCAAATTTTTTTTTTTTCATAAGTAAAATCTGACACCATATAAGACTCGTGACATAAAACATAATAACATATTGGCTGGTGAAGCCGTCTACCAATGCTGACACTCTATACTCATGACTCTGTCTGCAAAGTCTCTAACATAGAACAAAACATCATAGCATATACTTGGACTTGGCAATCCTCCGGGACAAGTGGAGTTCGCCATCTCCGCTGGAACACCTTCAGTAAGGTCTTCTAGTCATCCGGGATTACCTGCGCGGCATGAACGCAGCCCCTGAAGAAGAGGGGTCAGTACGAGTAATGTACTGAGTATGTAAAGCATGAATAGTACCATAATAAAGGAATATACAGTATGAACAATAACAGAATAGACATAAGGAGCTTATACTGGGACAGATGTAACCTGTGCATATGAATGCCTTTCTGCAGATATCATGCATGCTTAGTTTCTTTTTCAGGAAAACGGTGTCTCTTATTTACATATACAGAAAACAGAACATTTCAGAGAACGGTGTCATTCATTTACATTCACAGACGCCGAGTACATCGGCTCTCCCACCCCCCTCCCCAACAGTGTCCCAACATTTTATATATAAATATCACAAATACAGATGCCGAATCCGGCTCTCCCATTATCCCGCGTCCGGGCATCCCGCGTCCGAGATGAAATCCAGCTGAATCAGGTGGTGGTATAACAGTGGCCCTTCCCCTTTCCCATATACATGTACATATACATATTCACATTCATATTCATATGTCATACAATTGGCATGCATGAGAACCCAAAGAAAGTCAGGTGTCCATCGGAGTGACGTAAGGTCGAAACCCTCCGATTACATTATGGAATACTCGGGTCACTTGTCTCACCTTGAAGGAACGATAATTATAAGGCGAGACTATCAACGAAAGATAGCTTTAAGAGGAGACATAGAGTAAGATCATAGGCATTATAACCGTCAATTCATAAGCATTTGAAAACTTTTAGAAACTAGTATAACACTTCCATATTCACATTGGATTCTTAGCTCAAGACTCTTAGTCGTGAGATCATTCTTGTCGTACTTATCTTAGGTATATTCCCTTTTCTGACATCATCGTTATCATTATCATCATGGAAGTATCCTCGTTAGCATAGTTACAGTACTTGTCATTCGATGAACGGAATAAAGATCAAAAGTTTTCCTTGGATTTCGCTTCAAAGAAAATCAAGCGGAACAATAAGGAAAACCGGGAACAAGGGGGCCCACCTCGGGTCAAATGAGGTGGCGCACTAAATTTACATGTGTTACATGTAATGGCGTTACTTGTGAGGGTATCAAGGTAGTCGAGTCTTAGTTATGCAAGTCCTAGAGGTTTAGGAAGGTTTTTCAACATTTTGCACAATTTCTGATTCAATTCTACTGAATGAAAAAGGAGAAACTTTAGGTGCGAATTTCGGGGAATAGGGTTGTCCCCGAGGCTCGTATCCAACTTAATACGTCTAAGACATGCCATAGAAAGAAGGGTGAAGCCTTACATACCTTTTCTGCTTCTTATGCGACTCCAAATTCACGTTCCAAATCCGCCAAAATCTACAAATTGGTCATGTTTACCAAAACTTAATTAGATCATTTAGAAGTGGAATCTTAAGGCAACATATGTCTACCGAAATTTCGGCAGCACTTCCCCTGTATATACGCCATCTCCAAAACATCAACTTAGCCAATTTTAACCAACAACAATCCGGGAATTCAACCCGGCCAAACCAACGACAATACTAGCAATCATTCTAGCAACACTCCAACATTCAATTCTATTCAATTCAATTCAATTCGATTCAATTCCATTCAATTCATATAACTTTCAAAACAATTCAATCAACATGCTACTTCATCCAACACTTTTCAATTTCAACAAGAACAATAACTACTTAATCCCTTCTTTCACATTCAATCACCACCACCCGACTTACAATCTTCCAAACAATGGCTCACTTTCAAGTTCATGAATTATATTTATAGCCTACACATTAGTAATATCATTCTTACAAATATAGGAAGTCATAACAAAATCGCACTAACTCCTTCCGTAATACACCAACAATTTCATATTCATTTCGAGCCATTAAGCCTTCATTTAACATCATAAAATTTACAACACAACAACAATCGAAATGCTACATAAATTCAATTCATCATATCTCACAACATCACCCCTATTTTCGGCCACAACAACAACATTCATGTTCCATGCATTTTCATCCATTTTTATACATTACACCAACAACCAAAAGACTAAATAAAACTTGTCCATCATCACTACACAATACCACACATACACGGCCACACTTGGCATGTACACGGCCACAACACAAATTCCATATTTTCATGGATTTCATTCATTTTTTCTATACAACAACATATATAAACCATCCACAACATACACAAAGAAGATGAAACCTTACCTTTCTCCTTTGATTCTTCATTTGGCTAAAATTATAACCTTGCAAGAATATGTGTTCTACTTGCTCCAACAACTCTTCCATGTCATAGAGGACCCTCCAATTGATAGGAATACTTGAAGAAAAATATTTTCCTCCTTCACACCCTCTTGGCCTTGTTTGGCCGAATTCCCCTTCTCTTTTTTTTTTCCTTTCTTTCTTTCTTTCTTTCTTTCCAAATTCTCTAGAGTTTTCATGAGAATTATGACTAATAAGTCATATATATAGTTAGTTTCTTCCACTTCTACTTATTTATGTTTAGGTCCCTCAAGTATGTTCACATGTCCCCTTTCTTCCTTCTCTAGAATTTTCTTCTATTTTCTTGAAATTTCTCAAATTCAACAAAGAAGACTAAATGTCTTCCTTTGGAAGCGTTGATCCATCCATTTTTTTTTTGACTTACAATTAGCCCCCATTAATTAAAAATATGGCACACCATACGGCCAACATGGCATTTTCGTGAACTTTCTTGAACATTTGTGAAATTACCATTTTGCCCCTAAGCTTCCACATTATTACCATGTACCATTTTGTGAATTTATCTTTTTACCCTTAACCTTTCTCAATATTTCCATACAATAATATTTATAAATAATATCCATAACCAACTTGTACATTAAAATAATTTTTGAAAATGGTCTCGCCCTTAACTTTCCACGACGACTTTTGAATTTCCAAACACACAAGATACGGGCTATAACATCCTCCCCCTCTTTAGAACATTCGTCCTCGAATGTTCAACTGACCTTGTGGGGTCTTGTAGCACTTCGGGAGGGGGTTCCTTTATAGTTGCCCTTTTCTCCATGTCCATTCCATATCTATTATCCTACTTTCCTTACTACCAAACTCTTGGGTCCTTACATGAGTCCTCATTCCATGTCATGGGTTTCTTTTATAGCTGCTCTTTCCATTATGCCCATTCCTTATCCTTTACCTTATTTTCCTTATAATCGAACCCCTTGACTTTTCATGAGTCATTGCTCCATGTCATAGGTTTTCTCTGGCTCAGTGTGTCACCTCATTATCCTTGTTCTTTCCGGGTCATTTCCTTTCTATCATTGTCTCGTCGCCGCATCTTAACGGAAACCACGTCTTAGTACGCAATCTTTACTTAACGATTCAATGTAGCCGTAGGCTATTTCCTTATCCTTAGGTCTTGAAATCTATAATATGGTCTCCCCCTCTTTAGGGGGCTCCTTATATACTAACCGTCTTCGAGCACCTTCCTTTCCTTGCTTAATTCACTTGTTCGTAATTCTTCCTTAGTTGCGCGTTTGTGCCGTAGCTGTGGCCTGTGTGTCCATATCTCTCAAGCGTGCTGCTACTTTTGTTCTCAGCACAGAACCCTTACAACTTTCACTCTCCCTATCCTAATCGCTATTCCTTTAGCCCCACTTGTTGAAGTCAGTGCTCCAACCTCATACACTCCTCTCCTATTTCCTTTTGCCACACTCTATCTCTTTTCACATGCCTACTTTGACTTCTTACCCAAATAGTCTCGCGCTTTGCCGGTAGTTTCTTTCGGGAGCTTCACTTACTAAGGTTTCTTACCTTTCACTTCCTTCCGACACTTTGATCTCTTTATTTTCCAAATATCGTCATACTAGAATTTCCAATCTTAACCTATAGTAAAATAATAGCATTTTACCTGGTGACACTCGTACCATTTATTTTTGTCGTCCCTTGAACTTCGGTACCCTTGTGTAATCAATACCTTCTTCACCGTAGCGCCGGTTGCTGGAACTTACATGTCCACCGATACAATCATATGTGGGATATCCTACGCCTCCATATATATATATATATATGCTTTCTACCAACTAACCGCAAAGTACTCCCAATCATTGTTCAAGCCTATCCTAATTCCACGGCTCTTTACCGAGCTAGCCTGCCTCGTTTCACGCGTCTTCTTATGGTCTCCCATCATCTCATATACCGTAGTTTCACTTAGGCTATTCTAGTTCTCCATTTGTCTTTTACGTCAGAATGTGTAGAATTTCTTATAAACTTCCCATGGGGGTCACCCATCATGGAATTGCCCCTACCTGAGCACGCTTAACCCAAAAGTTTCACTGAAATTCGGTGCCTTAATGCCGATATTTTCGCGTCCGCTTCTTCACATGACCTTTATTACATGTTTTGGAGCGAGTCGAGGTTTCACAGGCTCCAAGGCACTTTCGTAACGCGTCCTTCTTTCACAATTACGGTTTTACCCTTTTGGTTCCCGATGTTCATCTTCCGCCTGTGTGTATGGCTACCTCCTGTCTTGGACTTCCAGATTCCCGATGATAGCGACCCCACCTTCGTCGCCACGTCCAAATCCATAACCTTTCTGAACCAACGCATTTCACTTATTGCCTATTTACAGTATTTCCTTTCCATGCTTCCTCCAGTGGGGCGTACCCGTCCTGGCCGAACCTCCTTTACCGTTCCTACATTCAAAATCTGTATGCGGCCAATGTCATCAATGCCTCATAAAACGTACGACTACATGGCACATCCCCGCCATCCAGTACTTCCAGTTCAGGTAACAGAACAATTATGTCAGGACTTACCTCTATAAGCTTCCACAGCCTCGTTCGCTCCCTTTCGTTGTACGTATAACTCGTATGAGGAAATCTTATTCCTTATGACTTGGCTCTATCGCACGATTTAAGATTGAAAGAAGGTCAACAATTCCTAAATGCCCCGCAGCCTCCTGTTTATAAATGTGGCCGGCTTCACACCCATAAACAGGACTCTACCGGACACGACTTTGCAGACAACCCCTTAGACCGACCTGCTCTGATACCACTTTGTCACACCCCGACTTTACTAGGGTGTGATGGGCACCCGACCCCATATCTGGAGTCGAGCGAACCCGCTGACTCTTATTACATAGACAAACTCTTGTATCAGTTAAGGAATAATTACATAGTAAGTTCCCAAAATTTTATTTTATTTTTCATAAGTAAAATCTGACACCATATAAGACTCGTGACATAAAACATAATAACATATTGGCTGGTGAAGCCGTCTACCAATGCTGACACTCTATACCCATGACTCTGTCTGCAAAGTCTCTAACATAGAACAGAACATCATAGCATATACTTGGACTTGGCAATCCTCCGGGACAAGTGGAGTTCGCCATCTCCGCTGGAACACCTTCAGTAAGGTCTTCTAGTCATCTGGGATTACCTGCGCGGCATGAACGCAGCCCCCGAAGAAGAGGGGTCAGTACGAGTAATGTACTGAGTATGTAAAGCATGAATAGTACCATAATAAAGGAATATACAGTATGAACAATAACAGAATAGACATAAGGAGCTTATACTGGGACAGATGTAACCTGTGCATATGAATGCCTTTCTGCAGATATCATGCATGCTTAGTTTCTTTTTCAGGAAAACGGTGTCTCTTATTTACATATACAGAAAACAGAACATTTCAGAGAACGGTGTCATTCATTTACATTCACAGACGCCGAGTACATCGTCTCTCCCACCCCCCTCCCCAACAGTGTCCCAACATTTTATATATAAATATCACAAATACAGACGCCGTATCCGGCTCTCCCATTATCCCGCGTCCGGGCATCCCGCGTCCGAGATGAAATCCAGCTGAATCAAGTGGTGGTATAACAGTGGCCCTTCCCCTTTTCCCATATACATGTACATATACATATTCACATTCATATTCATATGTCATACAATTGGCATGCATGAGAACCCAAAGAAAGTCAGGTGTCCATCGGAGTGACGTAAGGTCGAAACCCTCCGATTACATTATGGAATACTCGGGTCACTTGTCTCACCTTGAAGGAACGATAATTATAAGGCGAGACTATCAACGAAAGATAGCTTTAAGAGGAGACATAGAGTAAGATCATAGGCATTATAACCGTCAATTCATAAACATTTGAAAACTTTTAGAAACTAGTATAACACTTCCATATTCACATTGGATTCTTAGCTCAAGACTCTTAGTCGTGAGATCATTCTTGTCGTACTTATCTTAGGTATATTCCCTTTTCTGACATCATCGTTATCATTATCATCATGGAAGTATCCTCGTTAGCATAGTTACAGTACTTGTCATTCGATGAACGGAATAAAGATCAAAAGTTTTCCTTGGATTTCGCTTCAAAGAAAATCAAGCGGAACAATAAGGAAAACCGGGAACAAGGGGGCCCACCTCGGGTCAAATGAGGCGGCGTACTAAATTTACATGTGTTACATGTAATGGCGTTACTTGTGAGGGTATCAAGGTAGTCGAGTCTTAGTTATGCAAGTCCTAGAGGTTTAGGAAGGTTTTTCAACATTTTGGACAATTTCTGATTCAATTCTACTGAATGAAAAAGGAGAAACTTTAGGTGCGAATTTCGGGGAATAGGGTTGTCCCCGAGGCTCGTATCCAACTTAATACGTCTAAGACATGCCATAGAAAGAAGGGTGAAGCCTTACATACCTTTTCTGCTTCTTATGCGACTCCAAATTCACGTTCCAAATCCGCCAAAATCTACAAATTGGTCATGTTTACCAAAACTTAATTAGATCATTTAGAAGTGGAATCTTAAGGCAACATATGTCTACCGAAATTTCGGCAGCACTTCCCCTGTATATACGCCATCTCCAAAACATCAACTTAGCCAATTTTAACCAACAACAATCCGGGAATTCAACCCGGCCAAACCAACGACAATACTAGCAATCATTCTAGCAACACTCCAACATTCAATTCTATTCAATTCAATTCAATTCGATTCAATTCCATTCAATTCATATAACTTTCAAAACAATTCAATCAACATGCTACTTCATCCAACACTTTTCAATTTCAACAAGAACAATAACTACTTAATCCCTTCTTTCACATTCAATCACCACCACCCGACTTACAATCTTCCAAACAATGGCTCACTTTCAAGTTCATGAATTATATTTATAGCCTACACATTAGTAATATCATTCTTACAAATATAGGAAGTCATAACAAAATCGCACTAACTCCTTCCGTAATACACCAACAATTTCATATTCATTTCGAGCCATTAAGCCTTCATTTAACATCATAAAATTTACAACACAACAACAATCAAAATGCTACATAAATTCAACTCATCATATCTCACAACATCACCCCTATTTTCGGCCACAACAACAACATTCATGTTCCATGCATTTTCATCCATTTCTATACATTACACCAACAACCAAAAGACTAAATAAAACTTGTCCATCATCACTACACAATACCACACATACACGGCCACACTTAGCATGTACACGGCCACAACACAAATTCCATATTTTCATGGATTTCATTCATTTTTTCTATACAACAACATATATAAACCATCCACAACATACACAAAGAAGATGAAACCTTACCTTTCTCCTTTGATTCTTCATTTGGCTAAAATTATAACCTTGCAAGAATATGTGTTCTACTTGCTCCAACAACTCTTCCATGTCATAGAGGACCCTCCAATTGATAGGAATACTTGAAGAAAAATATTTTCCTCCTTCACACCCTCTTGGCCTTGTTTGGCCGAATTCCCCTTCTTTTTTTTTTTTTCCTTTCTTTCTTTCTTTCTTTCTTTCCAAATTCTCTAGAGTTTTCTTGAGAATTATGACTAATAAGTCATATATATAGTTAGTTTCTTCCACTTCTACTTATTTATGTTTAGGTCCCTCAAGTATGTTCACATGTCCCCTTTCTTCCTTCTCTAGAATTTTCTTCTATTTTCTTGAAATTTCTCAAATTCAACAAAGAAGACTAAATGTCTTCCTTTGGAAGCTTTGATCCATCCATTTTTTTTTTTGACTTACAATTAGCCCCCATTAATTAAAAATATGGCACACCACACGGCCAACATGGCATTTTCGTGAACTTTCTTGAACATTTGTGAAATTACCATTTTGCCCCTAAGCTTCCACATTATTACCATGTACCATTTTGTGAATTTATCTTTTTACCCTTAACCTTTCTCAATATTTCCATACAATAATATTTATAAATAATATCCATAACCAACTTGTACATTAAAATAATTTTTGAAAATGGTCTCGCCCTTAACTTTCCACAACGACTTTTGAATTTCCAAACACACAAGATACGGGCTATAACACGTATATCTGTGTATATATGTTTATATGCAAAGGGAGGTCAAATGCACAAATTTAACGAATAGCTATATTCCAAAGCTGTCATTTAGTTGACATTTCAAATATAGCCTCATTGAATGTAACTAATCAATAAAAAACTTTGCAGAATATGACCTAATAGACTTAAATCATGGAAATTGATCTTCAATTAAGGTCATAATTAAACTAGCAATTGATTATTTCAATTGTAGCCACTTCTAGCCATATAACAAACAATTTATGGATTTAACCACAATTAAACAATTAATTAATTATGATAAATACCAATTTAGGTATTGAGGGGTAAAATGATTAATTCGTTCAAGTAGTCAAATTTCTTTGGATTAAACGGAGTAAAAAAATCAATTTCTGATAATTTAAACAATTAAATAAGAAATTATTTTAAATTATTTCCTTGATTAAATTTATCAAATATATCCTATTTGTCGCAAAATATGTAAATTACTTTCCAAATGACTTATAATATTATAGAAATTATTTTACCAAATAAGAATGGTAAAATATTATAATAATTTTATAAAATCATTTTGACTTCTAAAAATACATATTTCACTCCGTTTAATATCCAAGGACTCTGGGTAATTAAAATAAATTATGGGAGGTCAAAAATTAGGTGTCAACAAATATGACACTTGATAATTTGGACAATTAATTGAATAGTTTTTTGAAGTTATTTTCTGATTAAACTTGACAAATACTTTAATATTAATAGTAAAATATGTAAATTATTTTCAAATGACTTAATATATATATTTGAAGTTATTTTTCCAAACGAATGGAAAAATATTATCGAAATAATTTTGCAAAATCATTTTGATTTTAAAAAAAATACATATTTCACTCTGTTTGAGATCCAAGAACTCTGGGCAATTAAGTAAAATTATTGGATGTAAAAACTTAGGTGTCAACAATACTGAGTTAGAAGAAACTTTTGATCATTTGTTTTTCACATGACCATACTCTCAACATGTATGGAATTCTCTACTGAATTGGTTGGGTGTCCACAGACCTGTTGGGACTTGGGACCAAGAGATTGTATGGCTGATCCAAAGGATGGGAAATGGTAGACCAAGTGCTTGTATTCGGGGGTTCTATTTTGCAGCTGCAGTTGACCATATTTGGGCCAAATGCAATGGGAGAAGATTCTCTAATCAAGCTACTGGCCCTATGCACAGGCTCCGGGAGATTTGCTATTCAACTGTATATTGAAGGACAAAGCATTGCAAATGGAGAAGTCATTTAGATAAATTCAGTGTCTACCATGTTTAGTATGTTGTAGGAGTAAATGACTAAATGGTGCTACTAGTTTTTTTAGAAAATGTATAGATTGTTATTATAAGATCTAACTCTGAGTCATAGAGTTAGTTACATTGTCTAGAACACATTTTTGGTTGAATGAAAATGTAACGACCTGTTTCTTCGTTACTGTGAATTCCAAAACATTCATGGCATTAACTCCTTGAGACCTGCTTGTTCTATCTTTCATTTCTGGAAAAACGTTAGCTCAATCGGGAAATTGTACGAGTTGCGGGAAAAAAGGATAGGATCTGGACCACCTGGGTCCAGTTGAGCCGCTGTTGCGTCCTTCATGCCGCCCTAGCGATGGCGCAGCATCGAGGGTTTTACCGCAAAAGCGGTACAGACCATTTCCTTCGAGGACCGGCCCAGCGGTGCCACAGTCGCAGAAGCGGTACCGCTGGAGCGGTGACCCAGACTGCCCCAGCGGTTACAAGCAGTGATTTACCCTATTTAAGTGACATTTCGGGAATTGACCTCAGTTTTCAAAAACCGTAAAGAGTCCAGCCGCCCTTGGAGCCTTATGGAGCCAAAATTTATATTTTGTTGGGAAAGGTAATCCCTTTAACTCCTCCCATTCATTTCTTCCTTTTAATGATTCTTATTAACAGTCCCTTGTCTAGAAAACACAAAATGGGTATCTCAATCTCCTAAGGCTTAAAAAGATGATTACTTAGTTGTTCTTAATATGTACTCATTGGGGTAATTCCTCCTTGTTCATCACCTTGAAATGATTACTAACCTAGCTTCTCATTTTCCCTATTATATTACAAATGGGTCTCTACTATGAATCTTGAAAATGGGTTTCTAAAGGATAGATGAAAATGGTAATTTGACCTAGCTAGTGGCTTGAAGAGTTGACATTAGTCATGAATAGAGGTTGATAAATCACATGTTGTTGCTATGTATGGAATCTAGTGGTGGGTTAAGTTCCCAACCTTCCTTTTAATCTGAAATATCTTATAAGGGTTCTAACGATGATTTCTATTCTTGGGCCTCATGTTGTCTCAAATTTCCTTCGTGCGGATTACGACGTCATGATCGAATTGAAGACTCAATGGATGCTCGTGGAACCCGCTCGGCCTTGAGGCAGGTTATGGCTTCCCTTTCGGTAGACTCCGATTAGTTTTTCATATTCATGTATTAGAAAGAACAGAGAATGCATGTGTAGGAAATGGAGATTTGGGATGGAATCCTAGGATGGTATTGTTGTGTGATTTGTATGTTCGGGCTTGTGGCCGGTAGATTCTTTAGGATGCTTGATTTGGTTTTCGTGAGTATCGGTGGATTTTACGTTATTGGGAGTAGTGGTTGATACCTATTTTTTGTGTCTCACGATGAGAATTTCCGTAATATGTGATGAAGTGTGTTATGCTATTAATAGTGAATCTAGTTGATCAATGGAAGGATAGAATGTACAAATAGCTGCGATTGAGTTCTAGATTGAGTAGGAATGAATGCCTTGTGAGTAGGAGGTGAATTTACTTATACTAAGCTAATAGGCTAATAAAGGAAGAGCGGTAATATTGTATTGTTACTGATTTGATCTATTGTGTTGGCTTGATGCCACGAGTGAGTAATTGGTATTGAGAATTTTTGTTACAACTTGTTTGTGTTATAGTGGTACCTTAATTTGATGTTGATACGAGGATAGAATTCCGTATGACTTGTGTAGATATTGATGATAGTGTTGGTGTACCCATGTTGGTATTGGTGACTTTGATATTTAGTTGGCGTACCCATGTTGGTACTTGTGACTCTGATATATTGTTGGCACGCCCATTGTTGGTGTTTGTTATGCGTACCCATTGTTAGCGTACCCATTGTTGTTACTTGTGATATTGAGCATGATTATTGATGATGATACATGCATTGCACGCACTCTCATTATTCATGATATATTATTGAGATACTGATGATGCTTGATGAAACACTGTGATGAGTTGGGCTCGATTTTTACTTGAGTGACGTGAGAGGGCGATATCCGATGTTTGTTTTGGAATTGTTGATCGAGTGAGTGCACGGACTCCGCGGGTCCCCCAGAGTGGTGCCTGTGAGAACCCCCCGTGGGCAAAGATTCGAGGTCCCGTGTGTTTGTTGGGTAAAGATCCGGGACGGGTGGTACTTAGACTTCGCGAGTCACACTGGATTGTGCTACCGAGATGTCGATATTTCCATCTGGAGTACATGTGTACACAGCATTGGCATAACATTGCATTGCATCATACATTATTGCATTGCATTATGGCTTGTTTGAGATGATTTGGTGTTTATTTGTGATGTTGGATTCGGATTGATATATTGAGACTTGGCACAATTAGGATTAGATGCTACTTAGGCGATGATGTATACTTGTCTTCGATTATTTGTGACTTTTACTAGTTGGTTTATCTTGTGGATAGTTCGTAGGATCAGTTGTATGTTTGGCCTCTAAAGGATGTAGACTAAAGACATCATAGTGAAGAGTCGACTCCTAGATTAATAATGAATGGTATTAATGATTTATGATTGTCGTGATATTGTTGTGGATCTAGGTTGTAGTTATTAGCGGAAGGTGAATGAGTTAAGGGTCTTGTTGTCATATTGAGCGGTAAATAGATGTAGGACTTGATTTAGTTGTTGATCATGTTGATTTGTGACTTCTTTTATTGATATGTGTTTCTAACCATTGTCAGCCTATGATACTTACTCAGTACGCATTGATTGTACTGATATTGCTCTTGCTACACCCTTTCCGGGTGTAGAGTGTTTTCAGGTGATTGGTTGCAACATGTTCGGAGATGCGCGATGCCTAATCTGAAGGCCTCCTTCCACTTCATTCTGGGACGGAGGTTGGATCTTATAGTGTTGTTGTAATCCATATCATTTAGTCGCTCTTGTACTAGTCTAAACCAGGTCGTGAGAACTTGAAAAGAGTCTTTATTTATTTAACGGTTGTAAATATTTTCAATACTGGAGTTTTTTAGATAATTGATTTCCGCTGTTAATTGTACTTATTTATTGGAATATTCAAATTGTCTTTACTTGATTAATGTGTTATTGATTGAGGGTTCGCTTACCAAGGAGGGAAAGGTAGGTGCCCGCGCGGTTCTAAATTGGGTCGTGACAGAAAATATTAATGTTTAGCCAAAAAAACAAAAAAATTGCCTGCTTCAATAAGATCGAAAGCAAGTGCTAGATTCAATTATTTTCTAGGTTTCTTATTGAGAAAATGACAAAAATAGTCCCTTATGTTTGAGGGTAGGTTTAAAATAATCCCTTAAATATGAACTGAATAATTTGGTCCTTTAAATTTGTCAAAAGTTAACATATAGTCCTGGTCAAATGTTTAACAATTTAGGTTCGTGACATATGACGGAAACAACGGAAAAAAGATTTTAACCATAAAAGAAAATCTCATCAAATAAAAAAATATACCTCATAAAAACTGCACTAGACACCCAAAGATATTTTTAAAAATAGGAGAAATTACACCTTAAGATATTGCACCGGATTCCAGAAATAAATAAAAAATAGCAGAATCTACAAAATTTGTAACTCTAAATGTGAGTTCCCCCAAGAGTTGTGCCAAAGAAAGAGCTTAATGCGACACATATTTCACGATTTAAGTCCAAGCTCAAAAAAAGAGAGATTCCTTTTTAAACAAAAATACTTTCCATCAAATCTAATAAACAAATTCGATAAATATTTGATGTGAAATTAAAATTATTAATTTTTGACGAACTTAACAGACAAAAATTGTTCAGTGCATACTAATGGGACTATTTTGAAACCCATCCTCGAACATGATAGACCATTTTTGTCATTTTCTCGTCGGTCTTCCTGTATGTTATAGAAACATGCTTTCAACGAGTTTGATTAAAAGTCAAATTCCATAAATTATAAGTATTCAAATATTAGGTGCTTCACTTGTTCTCTCAACACCATTAGATTCATTTTCCTGTCCACCGACACATCCTATATATATTGGTGAGCTTTTCTTCTTGAAGGAATATAATTTAACAGTGATATGATGGGAGAAATAGTGAGGCATCCGAATGAGTTATACCCATTGATGAAGCTGTTAGTAATAGCAAAACGAGCAGAAAAAGAGACTCCTTCACAGCCACACTTGAGATATTGCTATTTGATGCTCCGCAAGATTTCTCGCAGTTTCTCTCTCGTCATTCAACAGCTTCCCCTCCAGCTCCGTGACGTTGTTAGTATTCTTTCCTTCTCTTCAATTCTTTAACCTTTTTCATATATTGTTTTTAATATGACTTAAACTAATTTAATTAAGATTATAGTAGCAAATAACTTATTAACCTAATTACTCAACTTTAAAACAATAGTGTAAAATTCTTTACATTAGTATATATTCGCTTTGTTCAATTCCCTCATTCTCAATTTGTTTGTCCGAGCGCGAAGATTAAGAAAGCAAAAAGAACTTTTAAATTTTATGGTTTTAAATTAAAAATATGTATAATGCATCAAAATGTCTTTTAATATTGTGATTAACCATGTCATTTGGCATGCTGGAATTAAAGAATTGCCAAATACATATGCTAACAGATGGAATATATTTTGTTACTTGCTTAATTAGTTTTAAAAAGAATTTACACCTTTATATATTTAAAAATAATTTAATTTTAAATCTTTTTTATCCTTAATAATTTTTTTATAATTACAATATATTTGCAATCACAAATTTTAAAAATATTTTTTTAAAGATACTGTGTCCGACCAATCAATTCTTTACACAAATTGAAAGCGAGTTCGTAACGTCTAAGTCAAATTCTTTCTTTTTAAACAACAATTAGGTTTAGGGCTGCATATTGGTCGGTTCGGTTCGGGTTTCAAAATTATTGGTTTAACTTATTGGTTATCGGTTTGTAGACATATTAAACCGTTAAAATATCGGTTAATGGGTTATCGGTTAATCGATTGTTGTATGTTATCGGTTCGGTTATCGGTTTAACCGTTAAGATTTCACACAACAAAAAAATGACTTGACCACAATATGGACGGTGACTGGTTACAATTGTAGTAGAAGGAGCTCTGCACTATGCCTGTGAAGCTTTTAGATGTTGCTATGCAACCAGGAAAGGTAGAGAGAGCACACAAAAGCGCAGACAGAAATTAATTCGAGACTGAAAAATGTAAGAAATTGAAAGAAGAATCAGCTATCCTTATTCTTTTACAGAGATAAAAATACTGATTCTCTCAAGAGTTTGTGACGGGACCAAACTATAGCAGCTTTCTTTAAAATCTTGTAAAGCTACATGGTATGGCATCTGTGCAAAGCTAATACAGAATAAAAACAGTGATTGCAGAGTTTGACTGGACCAAACTCCAGCAGTTTCCCTTTCAGGTCTTGTATAAACCTTCATAATAGTAACAAGTTGCTAAAGCGCCTTTTTGGTAATACAACAATTTGCATGCTGGCCCTCACTAAATCTACTTACAATACCAGATAATTAAGAATGCTTTGACTAGCAAGTTGTTCAAGCAACTTGCTTTGGTAACCACAGATACAAATTCTAAAGAAATAATCAAAACAAAAAGTTCTCACCCAACAAGCTATAGTTTTAAGTTCAACCAATGATGGCAAGTACTTTTGCTTTTGCATTTCCGACCCACAGAGCCCTATTCTTGAAAAACCAACAAGGTGTAATTAGTTCACTTCACATCGACCTAAAGCATACATCTCAGAAAGGTCTATTTCACTGAGTTAGAAGCAATGGAATTCTTTCATTATCTGAAATAAAGAACATCTCTCACCAAAAAACCACTGGTAAATATCACAATACTTCTATGGAAACAATGTGTCAATGATACCTATATTTTAAAAGAAGCAAACAGTCTATCAGGCAATCAATTTCAAAAATTAACAATACTGACCAATAGTGAGCATTGCTAAAGATGAATGCACCAAAAGAAGACATATATATAAGCATTCTTACGAGAAAAAAAAAAAAAAAAACTACCAAAAGAATAAGATGAAATGGAGCTTAAGTGTTCAGATTCCATTTGGATTTTGTGTAACTTGAGTTCAATTCATCTTACATTGTAAAGAAAGAACACAAAAATTAAGTAGAGAACCCTTTTTGCAAGCAATGCTTCAACCAAAAATAGAAATTGCACAAATTATTACCAGGTTTGCAACATTAACAGCAAAAAAAAAAAAAACTCATAACCAAAAACTCAATTTGCAAGCAATACAAGAAGAAATTCCCACTATTTCTCAACCCAACAAAGAAAAGACATTAAATTTACAATTCTAAGAAAGTGATTTCCCTAATTTCCCAACCCCAACAAAAACCCCATAACAGAAGAGTGAGAATTGAAAACGTACATGTTCGTGAAAGAGGCAGAAATCGTCAAAGAAGAGGCAAGAAAAAGAGGGGCTTGAGAATCATGTGAATGAGTAAGACGTAAGAGAGGCTTGAGACTTAAAGAGAGGCAAAGAGGTTGTGTAATGAAATGAAATGAAGTAACCCTAATTGTAGTGTAAGTGACTTAATATATATGAAAGGGTAGAAGTGTAATTAATTAAATTGTTATCGGGTTATCGGGTAACCCGTTAACAAAAATGGTCAACCCGCGACCCGACCCAATAACCCAAAAACACCACCCGGTACCCGAACCGGTAATCCATTAACCCGAACCATTAACTTAATAATCAATTCGGGTTATCGATTTAACCGTTAACATGCACAACCCTAATTAGGTTAATGATGCACGTATTTCCAAGGAATTGAACGTGTATCAAAACCATCGATGGTGACTTGTCTTCTTTGTTTGCCATGTATAATGCATGTGGCTAGCAGTTCTCCACTTCTTCTGTCTAATACGGAATCTTTGACCGAAAATATTATTGCAATAATGTAATGCCAGCTATATTACGACTAGATTGCTAGCTTATGATGAGCCCTAACTTATCATGCATGTAGGACAATTTAATATGATATCCATGCATTCAATTTTAGTATTTTACTTTTCTTTTTTATTTCTACTAAAAATAATATCTCTTTTTATGTTTAATCAATTGACAATTCAAATACCATGACAAGATTTAAACTATATTTTAGTACATTATAACATTTTTAATTTAAAATCACAAAATTCAAGTCCCTTTTATTCACTAAATTTTATGTCACCGCAAAATTCAAAAGCCCTTTTTATTCCTTAAATTTTATGTCAAGTCAAATTAAGACACTTAAATTGAGATGGAAAGAATAACTTTTATTCCAATTCAGAAGACCTTTTTTTCTAAAAGAAAAATTGATCCCTAAACATTTGATACCATTTTGTTCTTATATAAGTTTTGAAATTAAATTGACTGATAAATTTTTTTATCTTATGCTCCTAAGCTAAATTTTCAATCATTTCATAAAAGTTTTGCTTCACTTCCATAAATATAATATGTTTGTAATTAATTTTTACTTTATCAAGCTGTGTGTACTTAGAGGGTGTTTGGATTGACTTATTTTAAGTGCTTATTGATTTTTAAGCTCTTTTCTAAATTTTATAGTGTTTGATAAAGATAAAAAATGCTTAAAAGCATTTACTTTTAGGCAAGAAAAGTACAAAAATAATGCAAAAGCCAAAAGTTGGGTATTACCAACTTATGGCTTATGGCTTTTAGCTTTTAGCTTATAAGTTACTTTTAGAAAATCAATCCAAACACCCTCTTAATACCGTCGTATATAAATGGGCACTTTTTTTTTTCCACTCAAATCCCCAAATTCCTTCCTCCCGTGCAATTTGCTACTCTCTATGTTCACTTTTATTTGTCACATTTCACTTCTCGAAAGTTAAATTACATGGACTACTTTGATTAATATTTTAAGATATGTTTTTTCATTATATTAATATGAGAAAAATTACAACTTATAATATTTTTTGTATGATTTTTTAAACATCTAAATTTAATTTTAAAATATTAAATTAATCTAATTTAATTTACCTTCCAAGATTAGTCAAATTGAAATATCACAAGTAAAAATGGACGGAGAGAGTAGGATACTGAAATCCAACTAAACCCAACTCTTCATGGTGTCTCCTACTCCGGCCAACTCCAGCAAATATTTCAAGCTTTTTCTTGTTTCGACATTTCCTATTTCTCCAACAACAGTGACCAGTGGGATAGATGCATCCGTTCAAGGCGGATTTAAAATTTTTAGAATATGAGTACATCACTAAAATAGGAAAAGAAAAATATATTAAGTGAGAATTGTTCCATATTCTTGAGGATGAATAACTCATGATCGAACCAAGTGCACCAGCCTGTCCTTTAGGAGCATGGTACCAGCAAATAATATGTCTATTCCCTCCGTTTCCAAATAAATGATGTTTTAGGCTTTTTATTTTGTTTCAAAATAAGTGATGCTTTAGAATTTCAAGAAAAAAATTAATTTTATTCCTCCAATATTACCCTTATTTACATAATCAAGAAGAATTAAGTAGCTTTTTTTTTCTAGGCATTTAATTAGGGATAAGTTTGTAAAAACACTTTTAGGAGAGCACATTTTTAAAGGATGTGCATAAGCTAAAAAAAAACCCGTATAAAATATATGTAGTTTGGCGGAAAGACAATGTGTTAGTTTGGCGGAAAGACAATGTGTTAAAGTGCACAACTACAAGATTAAATCCGCTACCCAGCTTCTTCTTCCATAAGCAAATTTCTTTATTAATATTAGACCATCTCGAGCTCCTTTTGTTATCAACAAAAGCATAAATTATCAAATGGAAGCTATATATGAATATATTCAAGATCCAGTGATCTATTATTCGAAGGGATAATGTAACATTTCCACCCCAAAAATTGTTATGAAATAGAAAAAGCGGAAGTGAAAATCAAGAGAGAATGAATGAAAACTTATTGCATTAATTCATTATATTGTTTCTTGTATTGAAAAATAAAAGACTGCATCTCTATTTATAGAGAAATAAAGAGAATAAAATAAAATAAAATAAAATATATTATTTTCCTTATAGATACTGAACTAATAGGAAACTAAATATTTTATAATTAATATAGTAACTAGACTAAGAAGGAAATTAAATGTTCTAGAATATTTCTAGACTAAAAAGGAAATAAATCTATCTACCATCAATTAAATCATAAAGTAGAAGAAAAGTAAATTTTGACATCCCCTCAAACTCAAGTTGGTGTATCCAATTTGAGTTTGAAGACTTGATTCTTCTCCTTCTTCTTGAAGGTCGTGTAAAATTATTTTTTAACTTCATCTCCACTAGTCAATTGTGATGGTTTTCACTTTTCATCAATGAAGATTTGTGGAGCATTCAAAAATATATTGATGCTTGACATGGTTTAAAATAGGAATGGATTAAAACAAGTACTAGTTAAAAATTGGTATTGGTTGAAAATTGGAGCCCGGTGCGTTGAAAGTGAACACGGGTTAAAATTATTGGAGCCCAGTGCGTTGAAAGTGAGCGCGAGTTAAAAATGAGCCCTGCGTTAAAAATAAAAGCAAGGGTTAAAATTAGGTTGAAAATAGGAATGGGTTAAAAGTGGTTGAAAGTAGTTCTTCTTCTTCAATGAAATCACAGATCCATTGAGATCAATGAACCTGGCGTTGATACCACTGTTATGGAATAAAAAAAGCGGAAGAGAAAATCGAATAAAGAATGAATGAAAACTCATTGCATTAATTCATTACATTGTTTCTTGTATTGAAAAATAAAAGACTACATCTCTATTATAGATAAATAAGGAGAATAAAATAAAATAAAATAAAATATATTATTTTTCTTATAGATACTAAACTGTTCTTTGTCCATACACCTGTAGTTATATTTTGCTGACTGTAGTTCTTCCAATAATTTATTAGTTCATACTCGTTTTCGTGGCTTTGGTTATTGATGGTAGACTAGGGTCATGTTCTCGTTCGGCGAGGGGTAGGAGGGGTAAGTGGGTTAGAGGAGCGTCTAGGCTGAGAGTAGGTTCTTGGAACATTGGGACGTTAACGGGGAAGTCCATAGAGCTAGTTAAGATTCTTAAAAAGAGGAAGATTAATATAGCTTGTGTCCAAGAGACCAAATGAGTAGGTCCTAAAGCTAAGGAGGTAGACGGGTATAAGCTTTGGTTCTCTGGTAGGTCGAACTATAGGAATGGGGTAGGCATTTTAGTAGATAGTGAATTGAGAGATCAGGTGGTAGAGGTTAGAAGGGTCACTGATAGGATGATGTCGATTAAGGTGGTCATTGAAGGGCTCACTTTGAACATTATTAGTGCGTATGCGCCGCAAACGGGCTTAGGCGAGGAGGAGAAGAGGCATTTTTGGGAGGATTTGGACGAGTTAGTGGGAGGCATACCGCCTACTGAGAAACTATTCGTGGGAGGTGATTTCAATGGGCACATCGGGCCTATTTCAGGGGGTTATGATGATGTGCATGGAGGTTTTGGCTTCGGGGATAGGAATGGAGGAGGAGTCGCACTTTTGGATTTTGCAAGAGCTTTTGGGTTGGTGATAGCCAATTCGAGTTTCCCAAAGAAGGAGGAGCACTTGGTCCCGTAGTTCGGTGGCTAAGACTCAGATAGACTTTTTACTCCTTAGGAAGGATGATAAAGGGCTGTGCAAAGACTGTAAGGTCATCCCGAGCGACAACCTTACAACCTGACATAAGCTCTTGGTGATGAATTTAGGGATCAAGATAACGAGAAAGAAGAGGGTCGTGGGTGATCGGCCTAGGATCAGATGGGGGAGTTTGACCATGACTAATGCCCTGGAGATAGGAGAGAAATTGCAGGCTATGGGGGCCTGGGATAGTAGTGGGGATGCGACCAATTTGTGGGATAGAATGACTAGTTGCATTAGGGTAGTAGCTAGGGAAGTGCTGGGGGTCTCGACAGGTAGTCGTGGTGGGTAGCGAGGGGATTGGTGGGGGAATGGAGAAGTGCAAAGGAAGGTGGAAGAAAAGAAGGTGGCGTATGCGAAGTTGATAGAAAGCAAGGATGAGGTGGAGAAGTTGATGAATAGGGAACTTTATAAGATGGCGAGGAAGGAGGCGAAGTTGGCTGTTTCGATGGCAAAAACGGCAACTTTTGAACGTCTTTATGCTGAACTAGAGGAAAAAGGCGGGGATAAGAAATTGTTCAGGCTAGCCAAGGCGAGGGAGAGGAGGGCACGTGATATGGATCATGTGAAGCGCATCATGGACAAGCATGGCAAAGTATTGGTAGAGGAGGCTCGCATTAGACGGAGATGGCAGTCATACTTCCACAAACTCTTGAATGAAGAAGGGGACAGGGACATTATGTTGGGAGATTTAGAACATACAGGGAGGCATCGCGATTTTGGATATTGCAGGAGTATTAAGGTTGAGAAGGTTAAGGGTGTTGTTCGTAGGATGCGCAAGGGAAGAGCGACCGGACTAGACGAGATTCCTGGGGAATTTTGGAAGATTGCGGGCTCAGCAGGTTTGGAGTGGCTGACTAGTTTGTTTAATGTCATCTTTAAGACGGCAATGATGCCCGAGAATGGAGGTCGAGTGTAATGATCCCTCTATACAAAAACAAGGGCGATATCCAGAGTTGTAACAACTATAGAGGTATCAAGCTGCTAAGCCATACTATGAAAGTGTGGGAAAGGGTGGTGGAGATGAGGGTGAGGAGAGGCGTATCTATTTCAGAGAACCAGTTCGAATTCATGCCGGGACGCTCAACTACAGAAGTCATCCATTTTGTAAGGAGACTGGTGGAGCAGTATAGGGAGAGGAAGAGGGACTTACACATGGTAGTCATCGACCTAGAAAAGGCTTACGACAAAGTTCCAAGAGAGATCCTACAGAGATGCTTGGAGGCTAAAGGTGTACCTGTGGCGTACATTAGGGTGATCAAGGACATGCATGAGGGAGCCAAGGCCAGGGTAAGGATAGTAGGAGGAAACTCAAAGCACTTCCCAGTTTGTGATGGGATTGCATCAAGGATCAACTCTTAGTCTGTTTTTATTCGCCTTGGTGATGAATGAATTGACGTGGAAAATTCAAGGTGAGGTGTCATGGTGTATGCTTTTCGCGGATGACATAGTCCTGATCGACGAGACTCGTAGCGAAGTTAACGCTAAGCTGGAGGGTTGGAGACACTCTGCAGTCTAAAGGGTTCAAGCTGAGTAGGACCAAGACAGAGTACTTGGAGTGCAAGTTCAGTGAAGCACCTCAAGAGGCTAGCGTGGAAGTGAGGCTTGATACCCAGGTCATCTAGAAGAAAAGTAGTTTCAAGTATCTTGGATCTATTATACAAGGCAGTAGGGAGATTGACGATGATGTCACACATCGTATTGGGGCACGGTGGATGAAATGGAGGCTCGCTTCCGGAGTGCTATGTGATGAGAAGGTGCCACCACAACTTAAGGGCAAGTTCTACAAAGTGGTGGTTAGACCGACTATGTTGTATGGGGCGGAGTGTTGGCCAGTTAAGATCTCTCACGTTCAAAAGATGAAAGTTGTCGAGATGAGAATGTTGAGATGGATGTGTGGGCACACCAGGAGTGGCAGAATTAGGAATGAGGCTATCCGGGACAAGGTGGGAGTGGCCTCGGTGGAAGACAAGATGCGGGAAGCGAGACTGAGATGGTTTGGACATGTGAAGAGGAGAGACACAGATACCCCAGTGCGGAGGTGTGAGAGGTTGGCCATAGATGGTTTCAGAAGAGGTAGGGGTAGGCCGAAGAAGTATTGGGGAGAGGTGATTAGACAGGACATGGCGCAGTTACAGCTTATCGAGGACATGACCTTAGATAGGAGGGTATGGAGGATTCAGATTAGGGTAGAAGGCTAGTAGATAGTATCGTTTATCCTTTCATATTAGTAGTCGCAATATCGCGATATAAGTTCTTGTGCTTTGATTTCTGCTACTATCTATTATTTTCTGTACTTTGATTATCTTATTTTATTTGTGATAGCTATTGCCTCTTTGCAAACTGCTTCACCATGGCTTAGTCGCTTTTGTTATTCTCATTTCCATATCGCTTTGAATTTCTTGGCCTTATCTGACCTCTTTTTATGCTTTCTATTGAGTCGAGGGTCTTTCGGAAACAGCAGTCCTACCTTGGTAGGAGTAACGCCTGCGTACACTCTACCCTCCCCAGACCCCACGTTGTGGGATTTCACTGGGTTGTTGTTGTTGTTGTTGATACTAAACTAAAAGGAAACTAAATATTTTATAATTAATGTAGTAACTAGACTTAGAAGGAAACTAAATGTTCTAGAATATTTCTAGACTAAAAAGGAAATAAATCTTTCTACCATCAATTAAATCATAAAGTAGAAGAAAAGTAAATTTTAACAAAAACATGAATCAAAAGAAGATTTTACCAAGAAAAACGAAATGTGGAATATTCTCAATATGTTGCCTGAAAGATTACATTTCTTAAATTTCACATAATTGCTGTTAAGATTTAAGCTAGCCCACCATTATCTTAGACTGAAGATCAATGATCCTCACTGTTTATTTTTCATTGGAGAATTTTGTAGCAAAATCTCCGCAATTGCAGTTATAGCTTAGTATACTATGCTTCCAATAGTGGTCTAAATGAAACCCGCCAACTTTAAAAATCATTAAGCATGAATAAGATTTTTCCTGTGGGAGTAAATTTGGTATTGCAAGATGCTCCAATGGTAAGAACTGGAGAGGGAAAACATGAGTTGGAACTATTGCTGAAAAGAAAAGATAAAAGTCCCCATTCTACTAGTATGCAAACAACGTATAGATATATATATGTGTGAAAGATTACTACTTATTTTTTTTTAATTTTGTACATATAATTGCAAAAGCATAATGGGTTCGATGATAATAATTAAAAGTTAAACTCGTCAAATTTATATCTTAGATTGACCTTTTGGTAAAAGTGCACTCATCTCATTGAAATTATAGATTTGCCAGAAGAAAAAGAGAAAAGAAGAACGAGAGGAGGAGATAATAAACGAAGAAAAAGAGCGAGCCTTTAATTTTGAGAGTTCGAAGGAGTGTGTTAGGACTTAGGAGTGAGGTTAGGACTCCTTTGTATACTTTAGTTAGTTATTTAATTGAAAATTCTAATTTTTTTGTTATTATAAACCAGCTCCCGTTTTATTTAATCAACTTTTATCAATAGAAGATATTGTGTAAGACTAATTCCTCGTTCGCACTTCCCAGCTTGTTTTGTGTTTGTGAACCCCCCATCCTTACATTTGTGAGTTCAATTTTCTTCACTTGTTGTAATCGCCATGTAATCTTCACTTTTCAGGTATGCGTATTCTATTTGGTTCTTCGAGCACTTGACACTGTTGGTGTGTAAAACCACTGCTTGCTATTTTTCAAACATTCAATTGGAATACATCAGTTTGTTATTCATGTGTGATTGTTCTTTTGGACAGAGGATGATACCAGCATAGCGACACAGGTCAAAGTACCTATTCTCATAGCTTTTCATCGTCACATTTATGATCATGAATGGCATTTTTCATGTGAGTAGTCTAAATTCTTCTACTTCTTTATTTTCCCTACTCCAAGCTAGCATATTTGTTAATTTCTATACTTTGATAAAAGATTCTCCTTTATGATATGGAAATGCTTCAAAATCAAAATCACAATCACTTTTTCTTTAGTTTTGTCTCTGTTTGGTTAATCCCGCTTTTTGTTTGATAGGTGGTATAAATGCCTACAAGGATCTCATGGACCAATTCCATCATGTTTCTTCTGCTTTTCTGGGGCTTGGAAAAAAGTGAGTTCTTCTCGTGTGGTACTGCTAATTTTAGAAAGACTCGTCATAGAAAACTTCTAATAATTGTGGTCCAATAGGAGCATTAATCTTCTAATTAATAGAGGGTTCATATATGTTTTTTTTTTCATGAGAAGGATGCATATTAACCATCTTAGAGGTATATTAGACTATAATTAGAAGATTAATGTTTGTAGTTTCTTGACTCTTCTTGACATCTGTCTCCTCGACATCAAGTTGGCTGAATACCCGGGCACCCTATAGATTTGAACGGATGTTAATGTACTTCAGCTACAAGTTTATCCTTCTTTTATATAGTCTGGAAGACGGTATATGTTTATATTTAGACTGACTTGACTTTCATATGTGAACTCATAGTTGTGGTTTTGAATCTCTAACCAATGCTATACGTTATCTCATTTTATATGCTTTAGGAGTCGGGTTCCTAAAGTTATGCCAATACTTTGTGAATGAAACATTATATTCATGTAATTTTATAGTTATCAGGAGGTGATTGAGGATATTACAATGAGGATGGGTGAAGGAATGGCTAAATTTGTAAACAAGGAGGTATGTCATATTACAACCAAGATAATCACGACTTTTGTGAAACGGAATGAAGTTCCCATTTGTTTGCATCTTGTATCAGAATGACTGGCTCATTCTTTGAGGCTTTCATGTTTCAAGGAATCCCGTTGCCCCTTTTTCTCTCTTAATAATTCATATCCTCTGAAACTCCATTTGGCTGCTCATCCAGCACTTAACACGGGCTCCTGCTTTTCTATACCATCAGTTACTAGTACATCTGTTATTGGTAATTTGGTATATCAGTTACCTACAGGCTCTTAACAACATTTCTGAGAGAAATTTCTTTGAATATAATGAAGCATTATTGGCCAACAACAACTACTACATCTTCATTTTCTATTAGTCATCTTCTATGTATCAAGGCTGACATTATTTTGTAGGATTTCAAAACTTGTTAGGTTTTGGTTGCTGCTTTCAGCCTCTAGTGATTGGTAACTAGAATCTGTGCAATGCGAGATCGATACTGTTTCCAGCATTCTATAATGTTTCTGGATGCTTCACTGGCCCATCAGTCTCCTTGGATTCTGCTTACAACTAATTCTGCCTTGCAGATTGAAACAATTGATGATTACGAGGAATATTGTCACTATGTAGCTGGGCTTGCAGGATTAGGCTTGTCAAAACTTTTCCATGCCTCTGGTAAAGAAGATTTAGCTCCAGATTCTCTTCCCAATGCCGTGGGCTTATTTCTTCAGGTATTAACTATTAACCTTAATCTTAGCAGGCGTAGGAGCCATTGTGGCCACCATTGCAATCTTTTCAGGGCGGTAACAGCAATTTATTTATTTCAGAAAACAAATATCATTAGAGATTATTTGGAGGACATAAATGAAGTACCCAAGTGTCGTATGTATTGGCCCCGTCAAATTTGGAGTAAATATGTTTACAAACTTGAGGTTTGTTTTCTTCTTGTGCTAGTTAGCTCATCATAGAGTTTCTCATCCCTTAATTTTGCCCATCTGACCATAACCGTAGCCAGTTCATGACCTATTGATTTGAGCATACAAAATTTGTGTTACTTCTCAGGACTTGAAGCTCGAAGAAAATTCGGTCAAGGCAGTACAATGTCTCAATGACATGGTCACTAATGCTTTATCACATGTGGAAGATTGTCTTGTTTGCCTATCCACTTTACGTGATCCAGCTATATTTCGATCCTGTGCTATTCCACAGGTACTTGAAGGTCTTTCCTTATTTTATGATGCATGTTCCCTTGTGCCGCTTAAATTTATGCTCTCTTTCCTGCTCTCTGTTAGTTTCTTTTCTCACAAACTTGGGTAACTCAAGTGTCGTATGTATTGGCCCCGTCAAATTTGGAGTAAATATGTTTACAAACTTGAGGTTTGTTTTCTTCTTGTGCTAGTTAGCTCATCATAAAGTTTCTCATCCCTTAATTTTGCCCATCTGACCGTAACCGTAGCCAGTTCATGACCTATTGATTTGAGCATACAAAATTTGTGTTACTTCTTAGGACTTGAAGCTCGAAGAAAATTCGGTCAAGGCAGTACAATGTCTCAATGACATGGTCACTAATGCTTTATCACATGTGGAAGATTGTCTTGTTTGCGTATCCACTTTACGTGATCCAGCTATATTTCGATCCTGTGCTATTCCACAGGTACTTGAAGGTCTTTCCTTATTTTATGATGCATGTTCCCTTGTGCCGCTTAAATTTATGCTCTCTTTCCTTCTCTCTGTTAGTTTCTTTTCTCACAAACTTGGGTAACTCGTAAAGAATATCTTGTGTTTGGAGAAAATATTCGCATGATGGAGTGTGTAGAGTTGGTGTATGGAGAATGGGTTAGAGTTCTGGTAAAGAATGATATTTTTACCATCTTTTCAAGTTCTATGCTTCTTGATGTGGCTGGTGGAGACATGATAATCTATGGACAGCTTTTCTCAATTGTTGCTGTATTATGTAACTTCTTACCTTCCAGCAGTACTCAAATACTTCTATTTGTCTTAAAACATGCTTTAGTTAGTGTTAGTTTCTTATCCTTAACAGGTCATGGCTATTGGGACATTGGCAATGTGCTACGAGAATATCAAAGTCTTCAGAGGTGTTGTAAAAATGAGACGAGGTAAGATGTATATGATTCCTCAACATGAACCTTGCTAGTTTCTCACGCCAATTTTTTTTTTCTTTAGCGTTAAATTTTTCATGTGTTCTTTTGTGATGACTGATCTAGCCGCTAGAAAATTTGGTCAATTTTCTGACGTGTTAGGCCATCGTGTAAAATAGAATAAGATATTTCCTAATCTTACAAATGTATGAGAGCTATACATACCCTTTAACATCCCAGATTATACTTTAGAAACTGAACACCTGTTTCTAATAGAAGGCCTCTAACCAACGAGTCTTGTCACGAACGTCATCTAATGGTACATTTTTCTTTCTAGTGCGATGCTTCTAATAAATTCAGTTTGCTTGATAATTAACACAAAAACATTGACCTTGCTTGGAATCTTTCATATCTTTCATCACTTACTCTTTCAAGCTTTCTAAAAGTATCTGCTTGATCATACTTGCATTTATGTCTGTCTAGATTTATGCATGATTAAACAGCTCTTTACCTAGTAATATTTGTGTGCTACCTAGTTTTTATGTTTCCTCATGCTTTATTAGTTTGTTGGCTCTGCAATTGATTCTTCTTCTTTTTCTTCCCATCACCGACATAACAAATGTCCTATCATCAGAATCCTTTCATCATCATCGAGTCGTGCGGTTTCTTCTATGTAGGACTCAGTGCTAAGGTTTTTGACCAGACCAGGACAATGGCCGATGTCTACGATGCTTTTTCACATTTTTCTTGTATTCTGAAATCCAAGGTATGGTGCTTATATTTATCCTCTGTACTAGATTGATTCCTAGCTGTAACCTGATCATTCTAGAAGTTAATAACCATTTTTAGAAATACTTGAGCTTTCCATTCTACAAGTTTTGTGTATTATATTTGTTTCTCATTGTGTACATCTTTCTGTAAGTGTTTATTTTCATGTTTGTTTATCACTAATGTGAAAACAGACCTCATGTTGCATGGAATATTTTCCCAGTTAGACGTCAATCACTGTGTTGAATTGGTCGTTGCCACTATTCTCTATCGTTGTCACTGCAATAGCTCTCTGCAATTATTTCCTGTCTTAAAATCAGTCATGTTTGGTTGAAAATTCGACTTAATCTATTGATTCCTTTCAATTACCATCAAACTGTTTAAGACATTCACTTTTGATCCTTAGTGAGTGAATTAAATCTTGTTCTTATTTCTAATGAAACACATACCGCTAGAACTTCTGAGGTGTGAGTTGTTTTTTTCAGGTTGATAATAACGATCCAAATGCAACAAATACTTTGAAGCGGATTGAAGCAATTATGAGAACTTGCAGTGACTCTGGAACCTTGTATAAAAGGTTCATTATATTCTCTAGCTAGTTGCATTTATTTCTTTTTTATTTTACTTTTTCCTAGGAATTTTGTCAGCTGGTGCCTCTATCTAACCACTAGGAAGTTTTATCTTATCAGGAACAAGCCTAACTACATACCAACTTTGGTGAGTTTTTGTGCTGATAATTTTTCACACTTTGATACCAACTCATCTTTCTGCAATTGAAAATTTCTAATATCCTGAATAACTTGTGCAGGCTGTTGTATTTTTCGTCATAGTGGCTATTCTTCTTCCCTATCTGTCTGCAAAAAGAACTTAGACCCTTGGTACGAAACAGGATGCCAGTATTTTACTTGACCAAAGGAAGAATTGCTTAAGTTTTTTTCTCTCCATAAATTGCATGCATGAACGCCATCCTCGTGTGATACAAAAATATGCTTATTATATTGCACCTGATGTTTTCCTCTCCCTCCTCCTGCATCAATCTTAATATTTCTCCAAATGGAAAGTTTCTGTAGATCCCATCAGTGATCTCAATCTGAATATTAGCTTTCCCTATCTTATGTTTTTGGTTGCAGTTTTGAAACCATCTTTGCTGTGACAATCGGGCATTAGAACTTGCAGCCTTTTCACGTTGTGCAGATGGTTACTAGCGAAGTTTCTTTTATTTTAACACCGATATTGAGTCATTCAAAAGAACGAAAGAAAAAAAGGTCCACCCAAAGAAGATGGCACCAATGTATTAATTTATTTTTGCATGGATATACCAATAATCCATCAAAGGAGTAGGGAGGCAAAATTATCCTATGGTTTCAGAAAGGTGTTGATTGGGCAAGTTGGATCAAATTTGACCGTGTCATAACATTTAAAGTCAATAAATGGGTCATGATCTAATCTATAAAAAACTTACTTGGATCAAGATAGACTAAGTTGTGGATCACTAACCCAATATGCTCTACTTTGTTATTCATTGTTCTGTAATTTTAGAAAATTCAATGTACATCAGAAAGAAATACTGCTCCTTATCATAAAAGGTAACAATGTTAAACTATAGAGCAAATTCAGCTACTATGTACATGTTCAAACAACCGTGTAACCTTCAATGTTGTAACAGGCAACCGAAACTTCAGCATTATTCTAGAAAAGGATAATATGCTATAAGGACTGAAATGTATCCTAATTCAATTGACAGCTTGATCATCAGAAGATGATCAACTATACACCACACTGGTCGGCTGCTCTTTCCTCCAAAATTTAGAAGCCTTTGGTGCCTCAACCTTGATTGAGCTAGCTAGATATCAAATGGTGAATCAGCGCATGGACATCAAAGTCCCAACTCTTTTTTCCCTTTCTTGTTTCTTAGCAATGGGAGTCCTCATCAACTTATGCAGTTCTTCCATCACTGCTTTCTCAACTTTGTCAATTGAGTGCAGCAGCTTTCTCTCTGGTGTGAGGCCATCGGAGTCTCCCGAGTTGTTCTGATAAGTGATATCGAGCAATATCTTTGGTACTTTACCTACAAATTTGGGATAATGCCTGCTTCTCAATGTTGGATGTGGAGTCATAAACAAATTATCGTGCTCAAGTTGAGAACCTGATGTAGAGTCAGAAGGATCAAGAACAGTCCGGTCCTGTGGTATAGGACTCTCAAGTTGTTGGCCTTCGCTCTCTCCCAAGCGAGCTCTTCTTCTTTCGATAGCCTATATAGAGAAGAATCATATAACAATCAGATTCATCCAGATTAGAGGAGAACTTTCATATCCAATTATATGCAAGTTGAGCACCTAATAAGTGCAGTAAAAATAGATTTTGGTCCAATACCTAGATTAAGGCTCAATTAGCATTCCAGTATGAAGCCACAAAGCACAAACAAAGTTTTCGCTAGAGATGCAAAGAACCTCTTTCTATTTGTCTTCTCATTGCAAAAGTCAATCTAGGAAAACTCTACTTGGAAGTTGAAAGCATTAATCAGCTTCCAAGATTGGTTAGTACTTGTCTTGTTAAGATGCATTTCTGACTAGTTGAGTTCGATCAATCAATAACTGAAGTGTAACAAGCACATGAGTTCTATCAAGAAGGCAGATCAAGACAATCCATTGTACCCAAAGTTGCCAAATAGCTCGATATAAAGCAAAAGAATGAACTAAATGTCAAATTCACTTATGGATACTCTTTCTACAACCTTACCCTAGCACATTCAAACTTCATTAACCAATCTCAATGTACTTCAATACACAAACATAACAAAAATTCACATCAATAAAAAAGGCAATACATATCAGATTTGTATAACAAATTGAGCAAAATATATGCCTGAGAAGTCAAGAAAGGTAATTACCCTCAGAATGGAAGTGATATCCCGAAGAGGAGTTCTTGGATACCAAGAAGGAAGGACAATATGCCCTCCTCGTCCCATGCGAAATGTTCTCTCGACCAATCACCCTAGCCGAGTTCCCATTTCTCAGCATCCCAATACCGACCCTTCTTCTGGCACCATTCCAATCACCAGCACTAAAATTCATCGTAGCCCTGTCCTCTTGTTCATCCTCAAAAATCGCAATGCCACCTCCTTCAACTGTCCTCCATCGACGACGACTATACATGCCTATTAGGTCCTCCGCCCTAGATAGTCTATCTCTTGTGTCCGGCATTGTTGCAGAATCTTCAAAAAAAAAATATATAAAACTGTTAGTTTCGATGACCCATAAAATCAAAAAAAGTAGAAAGAATCGTGGACAGAAAATTGCATTTTCGGGTGTCCTTCCATTTTTGCGGCTAAGATATACCTTGAGATTCGTATGGGTTGTTGAGGGATTCTTGAAGATGAGAAGTAGGATCTGCTAGAGAGAGAATAAAGAGAGCTTAGAGAGAGAGAGAGAGAGGCGAATAGGCAAATTTTCAAAATGGAGTTTGGGCGCTACTTTATACATACACCAAAATGCAAAAAGGAAAAGGGCCAAAATTATCCCTGAACTTTGAGAAATTGTTTATTCATACCCTTCGTTATACTTTAGGGTCAATTATACCTTTACCGTTATACTATCGGGTCAATTATACCCTTTATGTCAAATGGCTGCCACGTGGCATCATCCCAAACCATCAAAATGATTTTCTCCTCAAATAATTTTTTACCCACTAAAATAACTCAACCCCGACCCGAATTTATTTTATTCAACCAAACTATTACAGACCCAACCCATTTACCCTAAAAACCATTACCCACCCACCCCCCCCCCCCCCCCCCAAAAAAAAAAAAACTCCCACAGACTCTCTCAATGCAAAGATATAACTCCTTAAGGATGCAATTAGAAAGAACAAAAATCAACGTGCAAATTAACATTCCATCGAACTACTTCAATTGTCTAGACTCTCAAAACCTAGTCCAAAGTTAAAAAATGATCTCTAAAAGAAAGACGGCACAACCTCGAAGAACCCTGCAGAAGCTAATCACACTCATTCTGATGAAGATGTCATCTATTTAAAATTCCTCGTTTGCTTTTCATTATTTTCTTGTTCCCCTATGTCGACCATGGTAAAAAGGACAAGAGTTCCATCAATCTACGTCCCTCCATAATCTGCTAGGAGTAGGTCTCCCCAGAATTACTTGAAAAAAGATATCCTAAGACAACACCTACTAGCCCAGGACATCAAATATTGGGTCTGTATTAGTTTGGCTAAAAATTAAAAAACAATCGGGTCGAGTTGGGTTATTTTAGTGGATAAAAAATTATTTGAGGGGAAAATAATTTTGAAGGTCTGGGATGATGCCACGTGGAAGCCATATGACATAAGAGTATAATTCACCTCATAGTATAACGGTAAGGGTATAATTGACTCTAAAATATAACGAAGGATATGGATGAACTATTTTCCAAAGTTCAGGAGTAATTTTGGCCCTTTTCCGAATGCAAAATGAAACTGAAATGTTTTGAAAAAGGGAAAAGGGTCAAAAATGTCCCTCTACTTTGAGAAAAGGACTAAAAATATTCTCCATTACGAATTCGGATCAAAAATACCTCTCCTGTCATTAATGTTTTCAAATATATCCTGTCTTAGCAGAAATTTTCAAATACCCCAAAATAATCTGATTTTATTTTTAAAACCTGTCTAGAATATACTTGGATCGCTAAATTCATACTAGAAAATAAGCTATAACTACAACTTCGTGTATCAAATCAATGAATAATTCGAGATATTTAAATTGTGGTTTCCGTTTCTTGATTCATGCCAAGCCAATCAAAACGAAAAATCAAATCGTCAGCTCTGTGATCGTATGAGTTTTTTTTTAGTTAGGTCGGATTTAAATGGAGCAGGTTTAAAAAATGAAACCGGGTTATTTTGGGAAATTTGGGGATCTCCGTTAAGACAGAGGTATATTTGAAAACTTTAATGATGGGAGGCGTATTTTTGACCCAAATTTATAACGGATGATATTTTTAGTCCTTTTCCCAAAGTAGAGAGGTAATTTTGACCCCTTTTCCCTTTTAAAAACTCAGAAAATTAGTAAAGACGGAAACCCTAGCTGCTTACTCAGATTTCACATTTCGAATTTTATTTCATTAGCTGTTCTAATCCTCAAATGGGCTAGACAAACGTGCTTCTATTTTTGGACTACAGAAAAGGACCAGATATGCCCCTCGACTATTGCATGATAATGCCCCCCGTTTAAAGCTGGACACAAGCACGCCTCTGTTGTTCAAAGTTGAGCTATTTATGCCCTTAATGAGACGAAATCCACCAAAGACCCATTTTCCCCAATTGATACCCAAATAACCACTCGACCCACTAACCCAATCTTTTAAACTCGAACCCCACCTTTATTTTCCCCTTAGTTGAAGGACATATTTGTTCAGTCGCGCACAGGGGCGGCTCAACGTAATTTGTGGCCTAAAGCCAAACCATAATAAAAGGCCTTAAGTTTATTAATAAACTAACTTTTTTCTTAATAATTGTGTATTTTAAATTAAAACTATCAGTTCTAAAAATAAATAAAAAATACTACAAAAGACTTTTTTCAATTTTTTTTATCAATATCGTCATCAAATTAGTCCTTTTTGTATAAACATGTTTGTTATGAAATTTGAGTTATTTATCTTAAAACCCTCTACCACATTTTTTTAAAAATTTAATACTTTTATTAATAATGTCTTTTATGATACATAGTCAAATATAAAACAATAATTTTGGGGCCCTCAATTTTGGGAGGCCTAAGGCAATTGCCTTAGTTGCCTCACCATTGAGCCGGCACTGGTCGCACATAGTATAGGGGCATATTTGATCCATTAAAGTTCCTGAACTGCATATTGCAACAATAGTTCTAAGTTATTTTTGTGCACCAGCAATTCTCAGTTTGGTACCATTGAGTTTTTGATATTGTATTTAGAAACTGAGTCAAATCATTCAATCGTTACATTCCATTTAATTTTACAACTAAAATTATGGCACAAAAACAACATGTTGGCACAAAATGTCATTGCATTCCGAAACATCAAAAACATTTGCAGTTACAATTCATCCAACCATTACATTACACAGTGGCAGATCTAGCATGCTAGGTAGGGGTTCCATTGAATCCCCAACTTTCGACGCGGAGCATAAATTTATGTATAAAAATTTATTAAAACTGCAATAAATAGTAGACATGAACTCATAACTTTTAAAATACGACGGGTTTACACTAAGAATCTTAAGTTTGAACCCATAGAGTTTAAATCCTGGATCCGCCTCTGACATTACATTGCATCTAAATTATACAACTAAACAAACCAAATACAATTACATAAGATAGATATTTTCCTTCAAATTTCCAAGTCTTCATAGATTCTTTGGAGTCCACAAAGTGAGTTGGAGCAGCAACTTCACATCCACAAACCCTTACACGGCTACTTGAAGAACTCGAAGCTTCCAACATTTTATTAGAAGTAAAATAAATAAAAGAGCAAAGTGGCTAGAAATCACCCGAGAGATAACCTTCTTTAAAAATCTACGGGGAAGAATATAACCCTAACTGAGGACGACAGATCTACTAGTTAGGATTCTCGTATCAGCTATTGGTGAGCCCCCCTTCATTCAGGGTGTTATCTTTATGTCATGTTCATGTCATGATAGGCAGTAGAGGTATGTCGGGAGCCTTGTCCCGACAATTAGTTCAGGATTATTTTTAGAGGTTTCATAGAGTGGTCTAGCATGTCATGTCAGATGTTCAGTTATCGTATAACCCATGTTGACTACGCACTTATTACGTTTCAAACTATTTCCGCACTACTAATTCCAAACAATATTTCCAGTATTTAGTATTGATTATTAAATCACATGCTTCATTCAGACTTCCGTGTTTTAACTTATATTTCGCATTAGTACATGTCTCATGTTGATTCAGCAAGCTATGTGCTTTGCTTGGTCACATGCAGCAAGGCACCGAGTGTCGTGTTATGTCCAAGCCCAGCTTCGGAGTGTGACAGACATAAGCACTAACAATTTGTAATTTTTGTAGATAAATTTATACTTTGGTGAAGGTAAAGTCGTTCGATTTTAATAGTAGATTGGGGACGAAAATAACGTATGATACATTCTAATTGTATGTTTAACTGTGACAAGTTATTTATAATACTACTCATGGGACACGTGTGTTCCTCGTGGATCCCGTGCTAATTAGAATAAACATTTTACAAGTACTACAATAAGTGTGCAATGAATTGCACTATAATGCAAGCTTAAACTGATGAATGATGAGATTAATTATTTGACTGATATTTATTATCATTGTAAAATATAATCATATTGAAGAATGGCTATCGAATGAATTTTTAAAGTAATGTTGACCTACTTCAATTAAGCAAATCTTGTAATATATCAAGTATTCGACTTAGACAGTAATTTATAATTGTATAAGTCAACTACACATAAATTAAATGTGTGTTTGAGGAATATCGGCTACGGTTACAAATTTTCATTTCTTAAAGATTTTGCCTTCTTTAAAAAAAATTATAATCTCCTCCTTTTTATAGTCGCATACATATCAAGAAGTTATTGTCGAATGAGATCTCTTGGCCATCCTGATTAGTTTCTTAGCACTGAGCATTGACCTTTATTTATATATTTATTTATTAATTTATTTATGAGTCCTTTCATCTGTAAATTTAACAAAATAAATATTAGTTAAGTTATAGACGTATAGTTAGTAAATATTATAAAAATTAGCACGCGCTAGTTATGACCCATAATTTTTTTTTTTAAATTGTTTTATTACATAGGGAGTAGGGGAAAGAGAAATGGGGGAGGGGATTACAACGTAGGGATTCGAATCCTCACCAATAAGGTGAATGTTTAGGTAGCCAACCAACTGAGCTACTAAATCCCTAGTTATGACCCATAATAGGATTCAAAATAGTGATATAAAACCTTCGAACAATTTAAAGAGAAATCACAAATTATAATACAAAATTTAGGCACAAAAAAATAATACAAACAAAAGGATCTTCTAATATAATAGGAAAACTAATAAAATTTCACACACAACTTGCAAATGTGAAGCTAAACAGGAAAAAATGACATCTTTTTTCTCCATGCCTTAGCATCCATTATTTTGTACTCAAAATCACGTGTTTTTGGACCAACTTTTAGAGTATTAGTAAAAGGAGTACTTTTATTTTCTTTCCCTTCATTGAATAAGAAAATGAAGATATGGCAGAAAATTAATCTGTAAACATTAACGCATTCAAAAGACAAATCATGAATCAGGGACATCAATAAATGGAGATCAGAAACACAACAGTATAAAAGAAGAATCTAGGAAAAAAAAAATTAACCTGTGATATTACAGATTGAAATGTGATACAATGTGGAGCATTTGATGCGCTTTTTTTATAGTGTGAACTGAAGAATACAATAAGTCAGCAAAAATATTTTTATCACTGTGTAAGATGAAAGAACAAAATATAAATGTGCGTTTAAGTACCCCGGGATTATGAAAATTTATAGTCAGTTTTTTTTTGGAAAAAATAGAAGGTGTGATTTGTTCAATAGTTAATGAAACAAATATGCTTGGACTTCCATCTAGCAACTTACTGCAAGTGTTTTCATAGGTTTGATGTCTTTCTATCTTCCATTACCTATCGAAAATGTTATCATTTATCAAAATCTTTGGAATTATCCTCCTTTTCAATAATGAATCTGTCTTTTGGACTTTTATAACAGAACACAAAGAAATTTAAAGCTAACAAATGTTAAATGTTACTCCCTCTGGATAAAAAAAAGAGTCCAGTTAGCCATTTGCACACCCCTTAAGAAACTACTCACTCCAAGAAAAAAAAAAATATAAATTGACTAAACCACCCCTAATTAAATAGGCATTATGATTTGATCACATAACACTTAATAGGGGCAAATATGGAAAGATAAGGTTAATTTTTTATTGATTTAATAAGTGAACACTTTTTCTGACACAAGAAAAAAAGGTTAAGTGGACGCTTTTTTGATCCGGAGGGAGAAACTTTTATTGGGAGTAATTATAGTTTTAGATAAGGGATAATTTGATCATTAATGCACCAGAACGTGTGGTTGAAGATTCATGTAAGCATAATATTACTCCCTATTTACTATTTAACATATTAGATAATTTATTACATTTAGATTTAGAATGGAGGATAAACGGATTCTTAGAGGCGGTAAATATTTGTAGGTTTTTTGATCTTGGTTACAATGGCAACCGCTTTACGTGGGAACGATGTAGAAACTCCCAAAACTGGGTCCTAGAGAGGCTCACCCGTGCTTTGGCAACAAGTGATTGGCAAAATAACTTTCCAAATGCCAAAGTGTTCCATGTTGAATCGGCCTCATCTGATCATGCATGTATATTTTTAACCTTGGGTGCGAATGTTATTTGCTATGCTACAAAACCCTTCCGGTTTGAAAATTTCTGGATGAAAGAGATAGATATTAAGCAAGCAGTCCAAACCGCGTGGGAACATGGAAAAGGCCAACCCATAGCCGAGATGATAAAGAGTTGTGGTGCTTATCTCCTTGAATGGGGAAAGAACAAAAGACAACAATTTAAGGCCAAGTTGACAAGATATAGAAACAGTTCAAACCCGTATCATATGCAGTCATTTAATTTAGCTAAAAAGGCGTACTTACAGGCACTTGAATAGTAGAGAGCTAAACAACATGGTTGAGAAAAGGTGAGACCAACACAAGATTTTTTTGTGTTATGGCCTAATACATTCACACAATTGAAAGATAGTTTGGGACAGTGCCGTGGATGGGATAACGACTTACAGTATGTGATCACGGGTTTCTATTATGCTTTGTTCACATTTGAACAAGGTGCTATAGGTACAATTCTTGGCTTGGTTGAGAGAACGGTGACCACAACCCATAATCTATATTTGAATAGAGTTTTTACTGCTGCTTAGGTGAAGGACGCGGTCCTTTCTATGCACCCAAATAAAGCTCCAATATCTGATGGACTAAACCTGGGCTTCTATTGTAGTTTTTGGTCGGTGGTGGGTAAGGATGTTTCAGATGCAATTTTACATTGTGTTAATTACAATGGAAACATACCTGGTCATAACAACACAAAAATCGTCTTAATCCCGAAAAAGAAGCAACCAGAGGCAGTGTCTGATCTTAGGCCTATATCCCTTTGTAATGTTATTGATCGCATTGCTTGTAATATGATGGAAAATCGAATGAAGCATTGTTTAAATGATATTACCTCTGAGGCCCAAAGTGCATTTATCCTAGGCAGATTTATTATTGATAATGCCTTGATATCGTTTGAGATAAATCATTACTTGAAACGAAAAACAAGTTTTGTGGCTTTAAACACTGACATGAGCAAAGCCTATGATAGAGTGGAGTGGGATTACTTGAAGAACATCATGCTTAAGCTTGGTTTTTGTGTGGAGTGGGTCTTGAAGGTCATGAGGATGGTTAACACAGTATCGTACAGGATATCTCATGCGGGCAGAGAGTTTGGAAATATTATTCCATCGCGAGGCCTTCGTCAAGGTGACCCTCTATCACCTTATTTATTAATTATTATGGCTGAGGGTCTTTCGACACTATAGAGGTTTTATACACAACATGATAGTTTGCATGGTGTAAAGATTGCACCTTATTGCCCTCCTATTTCCCATCTCTTTTTTGAAAATGATGCACTATTTTTCTTTAAGGCAGTTGATAATGAAGCAAATACTTAAGCACTGCCTTATGATCTATCAGCAAGCATCGGACCAGCAGGTGAATTTTCATAAATTAGAGATTTTTTTAGTAGAAACATTGATGGTGTAGTAAAGGACCCAATTGCTTCTATTCTAAATGTACCGATGGTTGATCTTCCTAGTCAATATCTTGGGCTGCCAGCTATTGTGGGTCGTAGCAAGAAAGAGGTTTTCAGTTATGTAGTGGATAAGGCACACTCAAAGCTTCAGAGTTGGAAACGACCAATCATGTCAAGAGCAGGGAAAAGATTTTACCGAGACCAATTGTACAAGCAATCCCGAATTATCTTATGTCCCTCTTTGCATTGCCTATTGACATCTGTATTGCTATTGACCGCGCTATGAATGACTTTTGGTGGCGCAGTGGAGATAGCAAGGGATCTGGAATTAAGTGGATTTTATGGGAGCGTCTCAGTAAGAACAAAAATGAAGGTGGTATGGGATTTCAGAGTCTTCAACATACAAATACGACATTGCTAGCCAAAACAGGATAGATGATTTTGACACGACCATCTTCTCTTGTAAGTCGCATCCTTGGGGATAAATACTATCACAACTCAGACTTTCTTAATGTGGGTGAGGGGTCAAATCCTAGCTTTATCTGGCGGTCTCTCTGTGCAACAAAATATCTTCTTCAGAAGGGATGTGTAAAGAGAATTGAAAATCGGCTTGACCCATGTCTACCAACAGGCCAATCTATATTTATTCAAAGTGATCCAGATGGTGAGTCCATGAATCTTTGTGTTGCGGAGTTGATAGATAATGATACAAGAAAATGGAAGCTACATCATTTGGAAACCCACTTTACTATAGATGAGATAAATTGTATCAAAGCCATTCCCCTGGAATTTACATCCCGGGATGATCGTTGGATGTGGAGGCTAGATAGACAAGGAAGATATACCGTTAAGAGTGGGTATTTAGTGCTACAAGAAAATAATATCCCTAGTTCGGATGACGATATTTGGAAGAAAATCTGGAAGCTAAAAATGCCACCGAAGATCTTAAATTTTGCTTGGCCGGCATTGAAAGGAGTATTACTGACATGTGATAACTTACTTGCTCGAAAGGTCTTTCAGCGGAAATTTTGCCCAGCATGCCTTCAGGAAGTCGAAACCATCTTTCATTGTCTAGTAAAGTGTAATAAAGCAAAGTAGGTTTGACTTGAGTCTTCTTTGGGCTAGCAGCCGATGGGAAACTCGCTAATGGACTGGTTTACAACACTAGTACATGTTGTGACGCATGATCAACTTCATAAGGCTTGATCAGCTTCATGAGGCTATCATGCTCCTTTGGGAGATATGAAATGCTCGCAACAACCTGATCTGAAATGGTAAAAATACACAGCCAGACACTGTCATACATAGAGCCAGCCACTTCTGGCAAGAGTGGACTAAGACAGGTATTAGTGGTAATATTTACTCTGTGTCTGAACCTGGTTTTATTGTTAAATGCTTTCCTCTTGATCCGGGTATTCTGAAATGCAACATTGATGCTTCGTGTGATATTAACTATGGAAGGGTAGGGGCTGGTATGTTGATCCGTGATACTCATGAAAATTTTGTTAGAGGATTTAGTTCATCACTGGAAGCTTCATATGATGCACTAATGGTTGAAATATTAGCAGTCCGTGAAGCTTTGGGCTGGTTGAAGAACCACTACTACACATCCCCGATTGTTGTTAAGATGGATTGTCTTTTGGCGAAGCAAGCATTGGAAAAACATGAGAGCGGAAATTCTTATTTTGATATTATTGTGCAAGATTGTAAAGCACTCATGTATGACTTTACATTTATATATGTCTTTTGTTAAATGGTCAGCCAATCAGTGTGCTCATATGTTAGCCCGGGCTGCAGGTTCTATGTCTGATGCTCCCCATCTTTGATTCATGATGTATTCGTTTACGATTTGAATAACAATTGAGCTTATTGCTTCTTTTCCAAAAATAAATAAATAAATTACATTTAGATTTACAGCAGGGTAAATTTGTAATCTAACTTTGAAGTTAGGAGCTTTCCACTTTTAGTATAAAATATGATATGATATTGGTTAGAGAAAAGAAATCATTTCCCCCCTAAACTTGGCGCAAAAACTCACTTTAGCAATTAAATTTAACTTGTATTTATATACCCCCCTAAACAGCATAAGTTTCAATTATTTTCAACCTCCAATTGCCCAGACCTGTGCGCGTGCGAAACAATCGCTGACCAACGTGTTATTTGATTTGTTAAAAGATCTTTTTAAATAGAAAACTATTTTTAAATGGGGGTAATGGTTATATTACCGTTCCCCCTTAATTACCCACCCGACCCACCCCCTTTAGAACCCTAAATTAATTCTTCTTCATCACACCTTCAATCAGCCCCAATTTTTCCTCCATTCATGAAATTTCTTCTTCCTCACACCATTGCTCCTTCATATATGTATTCTTCCTCCACCAAATTTCTGTCCATAATTCCACTCTCTTCTAATTCAAAAATTTTGTGGGTTCATAAATGTCTCAAGGTAGTTGTTCATCTCACGTAAAATGTAATTATGGCACCATTGCTAAACACCTCACTTCATCGACTCCTAGTAATCCCGGACGGAAATTCTAAAAATGTCCGAGGCCTAAGGTTAAATTTTGTGTTTCACAATTTTCATTCAAAGTTTATCGTTACTTTAATTTACACTATTAGCGTTGTAATGATATTTTTTTGCTAGGGCAATTCTTGTGGATTTTGGGAATGGGAAGATGAATTGTTCCCTGAAACTCATTGGAATAATGTTCAAAATTTAACGTTGTCATTAGATGCGGTCAAGAACGAAAGAGACAAATTGAAAGAAGAATTAATTGCCATTGAGGCTAGACATCTACTTGAAGTGAACAAAATGAAGGAGGAATTAATTGTCTTGGAGAGTAAACACCAATTTGAAGAGAAAAAAGTTCTAAACTTGGGGGAGAAACTTGCAAATACAAGGATTTTGCTTTTGATTTCATGGGGAATATTTATTGGCTTTCTGGCGGCGTCCTTAATCAACTGAATTTATGTTGTAATCGCGTAGTAGGTAAATTAAGAACTTTATGCTCTTCTTGTAATGTAAATGTCATGGAACATGAGTAGTTGAAGTATTTTGTTGTTATGGTGTAATCTAGACATCATTGATTATGGTTGTATGCACTTCGCAAAACTGCAAAATTGAAGCTGCGAAACAGGTTGGTAAAAACTGTAAAATATTAGCTCCAAACTTGAAAGTAAAAGTCAAGAAATTTTATAGATTACTTTAAATAGAGAATCCGGAGACCTAATCTATCATTATGATCTCCGGATCCTCCTTTACATAAACAAAAAAAACTATGCGGTTGTCAACTTCACATACCTTAAAACACAACACATCCCCTATCCCTAATCTGTTAGCATCAATGAAGTTTTTCCAGCCTTGAGAGAGGCGTGTATATGCGCCAATCTTGTATTTCATATTATACTCATGATTGTCGTAAAGAACAACAGCGTCCTTGTTGGTATTTGGAAGAAATTCCAATATGTCACTTGGAAGGATCTGCAACAAATACATGTTATTACTAAAAGAGGTAAAAGAACAATTGAAAATATATAATAAATTAACACTTACGAAATCATCTTTTTCGACGTATGATCTCGTCAATGTTTTGTCAAAACATGTGGCCATTTCAGTGTCATCCATGTTAGATGAAGGCTGCCTCTTTAATATGACTATATGAGTTACAGTTATATGAGTTGAGTGAAAGAGAGATAGAATGAAGGCCTATTTATAGTTGAGTTATAGTGTTAGTGTAAACTGTATTTAGTGTCTCGGATTCAATGTGTTTGACCACCATTCTCAACTAGCAACTACCATATAGTGTCTCGGATTCAATGTGTTTGACCACCTCAAAATTGTAGAATGCATTTAGTTGCATCCATTCAATGTTTTTGACCATCTCAAATCTGTATAATGCATTTAGTGTATACACAAAATTGCAAGATTGCATTGTCACAAAACCAGGAAATATATAGCAACAGTGCAGTCACAGCTGCTTAATATTGCAAGAGTTGATTGTCAATACAGGGCAAAATTGCAGTCGCAGCTGCAAAATTGATAAAGACTAAAATAACAAGGCAAAATTGCAGTCACAGCTGCAGAATTGATAAAGACTAAAATAAGTAGACAGTGCATATTTCTTTCACAAAAATGTGCATTATCTAGCAGACACAACTGCATAATTATTTCACAAAAACAACATCAAAATCTGTAGTCACTGCTGCATAACAGTCAGTACCAAAGACATACACATATAGGACTAAACTATTTCAACTTCATTTTTTCATTTCATATCTGGGCAGCTGATTGTTACACCTTGGAAATTTCCCCCGCTAGCGTACAGTGATTAGGCCAATGAAGGGTATGACGTATATGGTGTTTTGACGAGGGAAGACGCCCTTTAGACTGGTATTGAGGTGCTAAATAATTGTTAAAAAGGTTCCATAAGGATTGGAGATCAAACGAAATGACGAAAATAAGACTTAGTGAACGGATGGGTTATACGGTCAATTATACGGACCGTATAACATTATACGGCCGTATAATGGACCATAAAAGAGTCACATAATGAGGCAGAATGAGGTTGCTGAAGGGATGATTCTACGGTCAATTATACGGACCGTATAAAATTATACGGCCCGTATAATGTACCGTCAATTTGACACAGAAAAAAGGGTAGTCAGTGGAGCAGTTTTACGGTCGATTATACGGACCGTATAAATTTATACGAACCGTATAATGGACCGTATAATGATGTCGGGACATATTTCAATTTTTAAATAAGGACCCAAGTTCATTTTATTTTATTTCATCCTCTCTCTCCACGACCCAACATCTCTCTAGAACCTTTCAAAACTCTTCCAATACATAATACCAAGGAAATAAATGATCAACAACATCAAATTCATGAATCAAAGTGTATGAAACTCAAGTAGAAGTCATCCAAACTAAGAAAACCAAGAAGAGGAGAAATAGGGTTTTGGTGAAAGAGAGAGAACTCCACTCAAGACTTTTTCAACCATTATCCAAGGTAAGTTTCATGACCATTTTATGTTGTTTAAGGTATTAGAAGGTTAAGATACCCGAATTGTAGAAGAACATAGCAAATGGGTCATTCAAGAGTGAATAGTGTCATGAGTGAGTGGTAGTTGAATTGAATCATGAATGTTAGTGTGTTGTGAGTATGAATATATTATAAATGACATGTAGACCATGAGATAAGTGTGATACCTGGGAAAATCCGATAGCGAACCCAAAACCATAAATGTGGGGAAAAATGAAGAGAAATGGTGGATCATGGCCATTGTATATGAATGATAATTGTGAATTTCTATATTGTGATTGTTATTGTGGGTGATTGGGAGTTGATATGGAATACGGGAAAAGTAGTATAAACAAAGGAAGTGCTGCCCAATTTTCTCTAGAAATAGTCGTGCGTTCTTATAGTTGGTTAACTAACGATCGTATGAAACCCCTTTTTGAAGGTAGAGGCGTGACATTGAAGAAAAATAAGCAGACGCTAAATTGCTTAAACGACAAAGGTATGTGAGGCTTAACTCTTCTTTCAAAAGGCATGAATCCTTCAAGCTTTCCACCAATCCTTCTATAAGATGAAGCTTAAGAGTCCTTCTATATATTGAATCCCCTATGAGCATGATAGTGATGACAATGAGCTAGAGTCTAGAGACTCAAGAAATTGTGCCATGATGTTCCTACAATGCTAATGATGTTATTATTGTTAACACTGGCCTTATGTTTTATTCCTTCAAGGCGAGGCATGATACTCATAAATGTCCATAATACAATCGGGGGTTCACGACCTTACGTCACCCCGACGTAGTATGGTTATCTTAAAGCCTAATGAATGATCTTAATGTTATTGTATGTTATGACAATAAGATGATAAGAAATGCTAACTTGTAACACCATGGGATACATGGAACACTAAGAAATGATAACATGATGCTATGTTTTGAGATGTATAATAATGACGCGTTATGATTGATGTTGTGATGATAAGATTCCACCGTGCCTATATGGCCGGGCATGTCACCGCTAATGCGGGCTGCGTATGATTACACCGCGCCTATATGGCCGGGCATGTCACCGTTAATGCGGGCTACGATGTTTACACCGAGTCGAGAGGGTCGGGCATGATCACCACTAGTGGGTTGTATATGAGGGTTACCCGGACGCGGGTAACGATACAGATTATGATATGATGATGTATATGACGACGTACGTGATGATGTATGGGATGTGATAACATGTGTACTATGATTGTGTAAAATGTGAAATATGATAGTAATACGATTGCCTATGACATGTGTGCAGGTTATATCTCTGTCCCCTGACTCATGATCTTTCTATTACGTTGTTTATTTCATTCCTGTCTTACATACTCAGTACAATATTCGTACTGAAGTCCTTTTTCTATGGACGCTGTGTTCATGCCCACAGGTAGACAGGGAGGAGTTCTTGCTCTGGATTCTTAGAGGCTGCTAGCTGATTGGAAGCCCTCCAATGTCCCGGAGGTGCCTATGATAATTCTTTTGTGTACAGTTGTAGGTGTCATCTCTTAGAGGCTCGTAGATACTCGACGTGGGTCGTGTGGTTTCACGGCATGGTCATTATGTATATATATATATATATATATATATATATATATATATATATATATATATATATCTGTGTGTGTGTGTGTGTGTGTGTGTATTATTTTGCTAGCCTAAGGGCTCGTATGTATAAAAGCATTTCGTTTCTAAATAAAAATGGATTTTATTATAAATTAAGCATGAATCGGATAAATGATTGCTAAATAAGCTTAATAAGTGATGGCACGAGCGGTGCTCGGTGGTTAGCCCCGGGTACTCGTCACAACCCCTAGCTGGGTCGTGACAAAAGTGGTATCAGAACAATTCGGTCCTAGGAAGTGTCTATGAGCCGTGTTTAGTATAGTCTTGTTTATGGTGTGTAGCGCGCCACATCAATAAACAAGGGGCTACGGGGCATTTAGGAAAAATGACCATCTTTCTTCTATGAGATCGTGCGATAGAGCCGTGTATAAGATGTTATCCTCTCTAATAGTGTGTTATGATTTCAGAATGCCGCCAAAGGGAAAAGCTACAGCCGCTCAGAAGGGCAAGCCTACAACAAAGAGACGGGTAGAAAGAGAGCCTCCGATGAATATAGAGGAAGGTGAATCGCACAACGAGGCCTTGTCAAATACTTCTTCTAACCCGCCTAATATGGAAGAGCAAGGAGGAGCCCCAGCTCCAATTCCTCCGCCGGCTGCTTCGGGTCAACAAATGACCGAGGCTATTCAGTTATTGACCCAATTGGTTGCCGCACAAGCACAACGATAAAATGTGGGTTCAAGTGACCGGGCAGCAAGTACAAAGGCCCGTGATTTTATGAGTCTAAATCCCCCGGAATTCTTCGGGTCAAAGCCGGAGGAAGACCCAAAAAGTTTTATTGATGAAATATTGAGGACATTGAAGATTGTCCATGCCTCTGAAACCGAATTCGTGGAGTTGGCATCCTATAGACTCCGGGATGTGGCGGTGTTATGGTACAATAATTGGGTATTATCAAGAGGAGAGAATGCGCCTCCTCCGGTTTGGCAAGAGTTCGTAGATGCTTTCATTCGCCACTATTTTCCACCCGAGGTCCGCCAAGCTAGAGCGGATAGATTTCTGAATTTGAGACAGGGAAACATGAGTGCCCGGGATTATGGCATGCAATTCAATTCTTTGACTAGATATGCTCCGACTATGGTGGCCGACATGGGAGATCGGGTACATAGATTTGTGAGTGGTCTGGGACCGCATTTATTTAGAGATTGTCTAACGGCTTCCTTGCAAGATGGGATGGACATTTCTCGGATACAGGCCCATGCTCAGAATTTAGAGGGGCGACAACGACAACAAAGGGGCGATCGCGACAGTGATAGGAGGCAAAACAAAAGGGCTAGATCTGAGGGCACAGGTGGTGATTATAGAAGGGGATCGAGGCAGGCTTATTCCCGACATTCAGGCCAGTCAGCGACTAGTGCACCTCCCCGGTTCGCAGACATGGGATTTGATCGCTCTTTTCCGTCAGGACAGGGTCAGAGCTCGGGAGCTCCGGGTTCTCTGTTTGGGGGTGATTATAGTCAGAGGAGACCGCCAGTTCCACGATGTAGTCGGTGCCGCAAATTACATTCAGGGCCGTGTCTTCAGGACACTGATAGTTGTTATGTTTGTGGGCAGACCGGACATTTGATGCGAGATTGTCCCTTGCGATATGGTAGAGGTGGGGTTCAGCCCACATGCTTAGCAGCGGGTTCCTCATCAGCATGCCCCGTAGGGCAGACTTCCCAGATGACAGCAGGCCGAGGGGCAGCATCTACTTCGGGTGCCACTCAGCCCCGTGTATATGCTTTAGCGGGACGATAGTGTTATATACCGTACTTTCGCATGTTCGGGAAAATTCGAAATGATTTTGATTTGCTAGGAATAAGGCCATATGTTGATATGAATTCACATAGGTGAGTGTTGTTCATGAAAAATATTGGTGTGGGAATACGGAGGAAGGCCAAGGACAAAATTGGAACTTCAAAAATTAGTTTCGGGACTTATAAAAAAAAAAAAGATTTCTTTGGAATTGGGCTCATAAAATAAGGGATAAAATTAGGCCCAAAAGAAATGGGGTGGCCGGCCAAAGCTATGGCCCAACCCATGATTTTAATAATTTTCCATGTGCAAAAATTATATAAGGATCACTATCCATTAGAATATTCAAGAAACAACAAAGAGAGGACAAAACAAAAGATGAAGGGCAAGGGAAAGGAGCTTTCGGCCATGGCTATGGAAAAATAGCTGTTATGTCCCGTGTTTTCGTGTAATTGGAAATTGAGAAATAATTTCGACTTGTGTGTTATAAGGACATAACTTGATTTTGGTGAATATGACTATGTTGGTTATGGAATCATTAATGTTAAGACGTCGGGGAAGGCCGAGGGTAAATTCGGAATTTCGGAAATTAGTTTCGGGAATTACAAAATGGGACTCTTAGTGAATTGGGCCAAGGAAAATATAACAAAATTGAGGCCCAAGGATTGGAGGGTGGCCGGCCATAGCTTTTGGCCCAAACCCATTTTAATGTCATGTGCTATGCACATGACTATTAGTGGATATATATCATTCTTCCACTTAGAATCTTCAAAGATCAAAAAAAAAAAATTCAAGAACACCAACAAGAGGGTTTCGGCCGAGAATAGTGGAGAGGAGAGAAAAAATTTCCCAAGCCTTGTGCTTGCTCCAAAAATCTTGATTTTCACATAGTTGTAAAGTGCTCAAGACGCTCTCCGACGTGATACAAGTAGTTTGGGGATGTTTGTATGTGATTTGGAACTTGTATGTAGTGTGTTTGAATAATTGGGAATGAGTGAATGAATGGACTAATGTGGAAATAGATGTGGAATTTTGAAGTTGAGTCAAGAATTTGCCAACTTATGTATTAAAGTGAAATTTTGAAGTTAATGTAGTATGATTGTGGTTTGTATGGTTTTATGATGTTCGGGCTGTTGTTGTCGTTGTATTTTGAGCCGAGCTAAGTCTCGGGGGTGTTAGATTTATAGGGGAAGTGCTGCCGAAATTTCGGTAGCCAAATATAGCCCAAAGACTAAAATGTTAATTCTCATGAATAGTAACTGGTAAAAGTGACCATTTGCAGTTTCTGGACGAAACGGGAATTGCGATTTGAGGAGCGTAAGGCGCCAACCAGGTATGTAAAGCCTACCCATCATTCTTTTGGCATGTCCTAGACATACTAGGTTAAGATCGGCCCCTCGGGAATAACCCTGCTCTTGGAAATCGAAGTTCAAGTTCGAGCACTATTCACTCAGCGCGATTGAACCCTTTTTGTCGCATTTGGTTAAAAGAATGTTCGTACATCCTTAACTTGTGCTGTTGTGTCCGAAACTCTCCGAAACTTTCGTAGATGGCTCTATGGAGCCGAAAGTCTGTGATTTGTGTCCGCCGCCTCAATTTGACCCGAGGTGGGCCCGCGAGCCCCGAGGCTCCCCTTATTCGGTTTGTTTGGTCCGTTTGTGTCCGTTATAATCTGCGACTGTCTGTTTATGACCCAAGGATGTGTTTGAAACTTCCTATGCCATTAATGTACGTTCTGTACTTTGAACGATGTGAGATTTTCGGAAAATGACGTATGAACAATTTTTCTTGAGAATTTGGCCGTTTGGCACTTCGTAACTTTTATACGCAAACTTTGATCAATCTGATTCCTACTCCGAGCCTTCTGGCGTCAGTATATTCTTATACGTAAACTATATGTTGAGTCCGACAAATTATTTTTGATATGCATATGGTTTCTGCACTACTCTGTTCGTGCTGTCTGCTATGACTTCGTTCGTCGGTACCCGGGCCGACTTTGTGATCGTGCGCGCTATAATATATTCGGGAGTTATGATGTGTTACGGTTTCCGAGGCCTCGCCATAGGGCCGGTTACCGTTTATGGAGTTATGATGTGATATGGCATTTGATATGTTCTGATGATGTGATGTGTGTGTGATATGATGTGTCTGGAGATTGTACGGAGATTTGAAAACTTCTGGAGTTATGATGTGTTGTGGCACCAGCGTCGGGGGGTGACCACGTTCCTAAACCCTATACATGATTTGATTTGCATTTGTATGTTCGCCTCCCGCACAGGTTTGCTTAGTTTGCGATGTCGGTGTGTTTGTTCTTTCTGACTCCAGCTGTGTTTGTGATTTCTGTACCTTCTGCTTTACATACTCAGTACTTCTTCCGTACTGACCCCCGTTTTCTTCGGGGGCTGTGTTTCATGCCCGCAGGTACAGAAGCTCGTTTGGGTGGTCCTCCAGTCTAGGCTACTCATTCTGCTGTGTTGGAGAGCTCCCCTTTGATTCGGAGCCTAGCCATTGGTACATATCTTTTGTTGTGTCTGTATCCTGTATATTTGGATGAGTGGGTACGGCGGGGCCCTGTCCCGTCCTATGTTCTTATGTTCTGATTTGTCTAGAGGCCTGTAGTCAGATTTGTGGGTCGTGGGTCCGGTGTGTTTGCATGTGAGTCTGTTGTACGATCTTAAGTGGCCCGTACGCTACTATGGCCAAGTCGGCCTCTGAGTTTGTATGTATGTGTATGCATTTGGGGGCGATGTGCATTCCGCCACCCTTCTGATGTGTGTGTGAAATTTGGCGATGTATATTCCGCCTCCTTTCTGATTTGTGATTTGTTTGATTTGTACGGGCGACTGCTTAGGATAAGTGTTCGGTAGTTGTCTGATTGCGATGTTGAGTTCGAATAACGTACGTTGAGTTTGGTCGAGTCTGATTACGATGATTTGGGTGTGAGTTCGTTTGGGGTGTCCCGGAAGGGCACCAGTCGCGGCCCACGGGGCTGGGTCGTGACAAAAGTGGTATCAGAGCGGTTTTTCCTCGGAATGTCTACAGGCCGTGTCTAGTAGAGTCTTGTTTATCGATGTGTTGTGCACCACATCTATAAACAGGAAGCTACAGGACATCTAGGATGTTGTGTTACCCTTTCTTGGGATCTTAGATCGTGCGATAAAGCTATACTGTTAGGATGGTTCCTCCCAACGAATTGCTGTGTTCACAGCAAGGCTCCGAAAAGAATGTTGGCGTCAGTATTTGGGGAAAAATGATTCTGACCCTCTTCCTGCAGGTGATTGTAGGTTGGTGAAGGATGAAGAGGACGGCTTCCGACGATGAGGATGGGGGTGCCAGGAAGGCCCCCAGGCTGTCACCGGGGCCGAGTAGGCAGGGCCCCAGTTACTCGATTGAGACGGATCCTTCGGAGGATTCCCCGGAGGATAGCTACGATACGGATCCGTCGGAGGACCCCTCTACGACTCCTCCAGAGTCCCCGATTCCTGGGGCGGAGGATCCCGTGGAGGATGGCTACGACACAGATATCTCGGAGGATCTGGCGATGACCCCTCCGGAGCTTCTTACCTCCGCGGAGGAGGATAGTGATGAGGCAGGCCCATCGGAGCATTCTTCTGGGATGACTCAGGAGGAGATTTTCAAATATGCGCCAGCTCTTATCGTTAGGGAGAACCCTGATAGCCCAGCCACCTCGGAGAGTGCTATGGATTTCTCCGGTTCTTGGCCTGGGTCGTCAGTGAGCCGGGATTTGTCTGATCGTCCGTATCCCTCCGATTCAGATGCGGGCGATAATGGAGACCGGATAGGCAGGGAGCAGATAGACGTGGATGATAGTGGGCATACCTCTCACGGCAGCTCCCCAGGTCAGACCCGATATTGATTATTTATAAGTGTATGAGTTTTTAGAATTTTCTATATGTGTATGATATTCGCAAAACGTTGTCCTATGAAGACGACGGAAATTTAAAGGAATGAGAGACCGGGTGACCCAAGGCAAGGGCGACTAAATACCCCCACCGTTCGAGTGATTTTGGAAATCCTGGATGAAGGTAAACAGGAAAACGCCTCCGATGCCGTTTGAGTTGGGCACGTGTGGTAAGTGTCGACGATGTTATAATTCCTATTTGAAGTCATCAGCCCTGCGTGGCTGCGTTACGACGTGATATGATGTGTATGTGTGTACATATGTGTTGGCCCTGTGAGGCGTGGTTGGTATTTCTGGTGTACAGGTTTCGGATAGTAAGAAATACAGAGGAAACTCTGCCCAATTTTTTCCAGAAATATAGAAGTAAATATGTAGACTAAGTACAAAAGGCCCCGCGATACTTATCGGGCTTTAGTTTTCTTCTGTCGGTGGCCAGAGAACACCTTACGGTGGCATTTCTATCGGATCACATCGACTATTTGGAGGCTTAAATTCGTGGGTTAGTTGTGATCATATGTATATGTGTATGAAAGTGAATGTTGGAAATTCAGAAAGGCGACAAGGTAATGGTACGGCTTAGCCGAGAGTGGGACCCGCTGCGAAAAATTTCCGAAAGATTTGCTAAGACCCCGTTTGGCCTAAAATTGCGTGACAAAGGTCGTGCAGGGCAATTGATGGAATTATATCAGCCCTAACGCATCAAAATGCGTGAAAGTTTCGGGGTTAAGCGTGCTCAAGCCAGAGCAATTCTGGGATGGGTGACCCCTTGGGAAGTAATGCAAAGTTTTTCATAAGTGTAAGTATGATTAATATAGATGGGAATTTGAGGTAACCAAAAGGTAATAGGATGTGTGTGGAGTAATTAGTGCCCTTTCGAGAGTCGCGCGGAACGAGGCGGACTAAATGGGCAAAAAGGAAAGGGTACAACACTTCTTGGGAAATTGAACGAATTTGAATAACAGCCAGAGATGTTCGCCAGTAAGGTATGAGTAAACGTGTGTATGTGTATGTGTGTATATGATTTTCATTCAGTGCCATGTGGGTTGAGAGCCGAGCCCCGGAGACTAATGTTGTGGTAAATAAAAGATAAGCAGTGTGAGTAATTGGAATCCTCGAAGGAGTTGGTACGTAAGACGCAAGGTAAATTGTGTGACGACTTGGTGAATGAGTTTGCAAATAAAGGGGCATTCTCATGAATTATTGGAGCTTTAATATGAATGATTTGATTCTAAATTGACATCCCATCTGTGGTGCTTCTGCACTTCTGATTCCGATGAGGCTCTACCTAGTACACCTCTGTACTTCTGCGTTCGACTAGGTTCCCGTCCGATGAACCTTTTGTGCGTTTGATTCTGAATCCGTTCCTGTCTGGCGCACCTCTGTGGGTCTGAATCTGGATATAAATCCGTCTGATATGCTTCGGTGCGTTTGATTTTGACCGCGTGTGTGTTTGATACACTTCGGTTTGACTGGTCGCAACTTTGTATGAAACAATCCTGTATATTTGATTCTGATTTCGGATTCGTTCGATATGAGTCCATACGTTTGACTTCAATTGTGAATCTGTCTGGTGCATCTTCGTGTGTTGATTCTGCTTACAAATTCGTCCGATACGCCTTTGTACGTCTAACTCCGAGCCCAGATTTGTTTGACACATCTCAGTCTGTCTGATATACTTCCGTACCTCTGACTTCGACTACGAATCCGTCCGCCATAGTTGAGTATGTCTGCCTCCGATTATGAATCCGTCCGGTTTTAGTTCTGAATCTGTTTGGCATGAAGTGTCTGATATGAAGTAAAGTGAGATTACGACGATGTGGTAAGGAAACTCAGGAGTGTGAAAAGAAGATGATATTGACGATGATGTCTGGAAAGTGTCCGTCCCTTACAAGAATATAGTGCAGAGTTCGGTGATTACGTAGAGTATGAGAAAATGTATTATGAAGGTATTTGAGTCAGTGATGTGAAAAATCTACCCTAGTATTGGTAAAGAAGACATGTCGGAGAAATCAATAAAGGACAACTATCAAGAGAAACCCTCCCGGAGTAGTACGACACCCATGAGGTCGATTCAACATTCGAGGACGAATGTTCTTAAGGGGGGGAGAATATTATGTCCCGTGTTTTCGTGTAATTGGAAATTGAGAAATAATTTCGACTTGTGTGTTATAAGGACATAACTTGATTTTGGTGAATATGACTATGTTGGTTATGGAATCATTAATGTTAAGACGTCGGGGAAGGCCGAGGGTAAATTCGGAATTTCGGAAATTAGTTTCGGGAATTACAAAACGGGACTCTTAGTGAATTGGGCCAAGGAAAATATAACAAAATTGAGGCCCAAGGATTGGAGGGTGGCCGGCCATAGCTTTTGGCCCAAACCCATTTTAATGTCATGTGCTATGCACATGACTATTAGTGGATATATATCATTCTTCCACTTAGAATCTTCAAAGATCAAAAAAAAAAATTCAAGAACACCAACAAGAGGGTTTCGGCCGAGAATAGTGGAGAGGAGAGAAAAAATTTCCCAAGCCTTGTGCTTGCTCCAAAAATCTTGATTTTCACATAGTTGTAAAGTGCTCAAGACGCTCTCCGACGTGATACAAGTAGTTTGGAGAAAGATCGACGTTCGCGACAAGTCGGAAATTCAAGAACAAGGTAAGATTTTTATGTTTTAATGTTATGAAATGGATATGTATGTGTTAGTGATTGGATTAGTATGAAGATTATGGGATGGGGTTGTGTTTGTGCATGGTGTGTGTGTGTAGAAAGGGTGTGTTTGGCCGTGGCTTGTAGGTAGTGCAAGACCATGTGAATTTGATTCCGTTTAGTCGTTTGAGGTGTCGTTGTAACCTTTGTATCGTAAATGAATGTTTGGAGAATTGATTTGGTGTTAGAAAATGATTTCGGACGTTATCGGAAAGTGTATACCTTTGGTATATTTGTGTACATCATAGTATATTTATGATGTTAAGGACTTAAATAAGATTTATGGTTGATGATAACGAATTTGGAATGAAACGACGCAAGTTAGAACGTTCGTCGTAACTTTTGGTGTTTTGAATGAAAATTGGAAAGTAGTGAACTTTGGGGATGTTTGTATGTGATTTGGAACTTGTATGTAGTGTGTTTGAATAATTGGGAATGAGTGAATGAATGGACTAATGTGGAAATAGATGTGGAATTTTGAAGTTGAGTCAAGAATTTGCCAACTTATGTATTAAAGTGAAAATTTTGAAGTTAATGTAGTATGATTGTGGTTTGTATGGTTTTATGATGTTCGGGCTGTTGTTGTCGTTGTATTTTGAGCCGAGCTAAGTCTCGGGGGTGTTAGATTTATAGGGGAAGTGCTGCCGAAATTTCGGTAGCCAAATATAGCCCAAAGACTAAAATGTTAATTCTCATGAATAGTAACTGGTAAAAGTGACCATTTGCAGTTTCTGGACGAAACGGGAATTGCGATTTGAGGAGCGTAAGGCGCCAACCAGGTATGTAAAGCCTACCCATCATTCTTTTGGCATGTCCTAGACATACTAGGTTAAGATCGGCCCCTCGGGAATAACCCTGCTCTTGGAAATCGAAGTTCAAGTTCGAGCACTATTCACTCAGCGCGATTGAACCCTTTTTGTCGCATTTGGTTAAAAGAATGTTCGTACATCCTTAACTTGTGCTGTTGTGTCCGAAACTCTCCGAAACTTTCGTAGATGGCTCTATGGAGCCGAAAGTCTGTGATTTGTGTCCGCCGCCTCAATTTGACACGAGGTGGGCCCGCGAGCCCCGAGGCTCCCCTTATTCGGTTTGTTTGGTCCGTTTGTGTCCGTTATAATCTGCGACTGTCTGTTTATGACCCAAGGATGTGTTTGAAACTTCCTATGCCATTAATGTACGTTCTGTACTTTGAACGATGTGAGATTTTCGGAAAATGACGTATGAACAATTTTTCTTGAGAATTTGGCCGTTTGGCACTTCGTAACTTTTATACGCAAACTTTGATCAATCTGATTCCTACTCCGAGCCTTCTGGCGTCAGTATATTCTTATACGTAAACTATATGTTGAGTCCGACAAATTATTTTTGATATGCATATGGTTTCTGCACTACTCTGTTCGTGCTGTCTGCTATGACTTCGTTCGTCGGTACCCGGGCCGACTTTGTGATCGTGCGCGCTATAATATATTCGGGAGTTATGATGTGTTACGGTTTCCGAGGCCTCGCCATAGGGCCGGTTACCGTTTATGGAGTTATGATGTGATATGGCATTTGATATGTTCTGATGATGTGATGTGTGTGTGATATGATGTGTCTGGAGATTGTACGGAGATTTGAAAACTTCTGGAGTTATGATGTGTTGTGGCACCAGCGTCGGGGGGTGACCACGTTCCTAAACCCTATACATGATTTGATTTGCATTTGTATGTTCGCCTCCCGCACAGGTTTGCTTAGTTTGCGATGTCGGTGTGTTTGTTCTTTCTGACTCCAGCTGTGTTTGTGATTTCTGTACCTTCTGCTTTACATACTCAGTACTTCTTCCGTACTGACCCCCGTTTTCTTCGGGGGCTGTGTTTCATGCCCGCAGGTACAGAAGCTCGTTTGGGTGGTCCTCCAGTCTAGGCTACTCATTCTGCTGTGTTGGAGAGCTCCCCTTTGATTCGGAGCCTAGCCATTGGTACATATCTTTTGTTGTGTCTGTATCCTGTATATTTGGATGAGTGGGTACGGCGGGGCCCTGTCCCGTCCTATGTTCTTATGTTCTGATTTGTCTAGAGGCCTGTAGTCAGATTTGTGGGTCGTGGGTCCGGTGTGTTTGCATGTGAGTCTGTTGTACGATCTTAAGTGGCCCGTACGCTACTATGGCCAAGTCGGCCTCTGAGTTTGTATGTATGTGTATGCATTTGGGGGCGATGTGCATTCCGCCACCCTTCTGATGTGTGTGTGAAATTTGGCGATGTATATTCCGCCTCCTTTCTGATTTGTGATTTGTTTGATTTGTACGGGCGACTGCTTAGGATAAGTGTTCGGTAGTTGTCTGATTGCGATGTTGAGTTCGAATAACGTACGTTGAGTTTGGTCGAGTCTGATTACGATGATTTGGGTGTGAGTTCGTTTGGGGTGTCCCGGAAGGGCACCAGTCGCGGCCCACGGGGCTGGGTCGTGACAAAAGTGGTATCAGAGCGGTTTTTCCTCGGAATGTCTACAGGCCGTGTCTAGTAGAGTCTTGTTTATCGATGTGTTGTGCACCACATCTATAAACAGGAAGCTACAGGACATCTAGGATGTTGTGTTACCCTTTCTTGGGATCTTAGATCGTGCGATAAAGCTATACTGTTAGGATGGTTCCTCCCAACGAATTGCTGTGTTCACAGCAAGGCTCCGAAAAGAATGTTGGCGTCAGTATTTGGGGAAAAATGATTCTGACCCTCTTCCTGCAGGTGATTGTAGGTTGGTGAAGGATGAAGAGGACGGCTTCCGACGATGAGGATGGGGGTGCCAGGAAGGCCCCCAGGCTGTCACCGGGGCCGAGTAGGCAGGGCCCCAGTTACTCGATTGAGACGGATCCTTCGGAGGATTCCCCGGAGGATAGCTACGATACGGATCCGTCGGAGGACCCCTCTACGACTCCTCCAGAGTCCCCGATTCCTGGGGCGGAGGATCCCGTGGAGGATGGCTACGACACAGATATCTCGGAGGATCTGGCGATGACCCCTCCGGAGCTTCTTACCTCCGCGGAGGAGGATAGTGATGAGGCAGGCCCATCGGAGCATTCTTCTGGGATGACTCAGGAGGAGATTTTCAAATATGCGCCAGCTCTTATCGTTAGGGAGAACCCTGATAGCCCAGCCACCTCGGAGAGTGCTATGGATTTCTCCGGTTCTTGGCCTGGGTCGTCAGTGAGCCGGGATTTGTCTGATCGTCCGTATCCCTCCGATTCAGATGCGGGCGATAATGGAGACCGGATAGGCAGGGAGCAGATAGACGTGGATGATAGTGGGCATACCTCTCACGGCAGCTCCCCAGGTCAGACCCGATATTGATTATTTATAAGTGTATGAGTTTTTAGAATTTTCTATATGTGTATGATATTCGCAAAACGTTGTCCTATGAAGACGACGGAAATTTAAAGGAATGAGAGACCGGGTGACCCAAGGCAAGGGCGACTAAATACCCCCACCGTTCGAGTGATTTTGGAAATCCTGGATGAAGGTAAACAGGAAAACGCCTCCGATGCCGTTTGAGTTGGGCACGTGTGGTAAGTGTCGACGATGTTATAATTCCTATTTGAAGTCATCAGCCCTGCGTGGCTGCGTTACGACGTGATATGATGTGTATGTGTGTACATATGTGTTGGCCCTGTGAGGCGTGGTTGGTATTTCTGGTGTACAGGTTTCGGATAGTAAGAAATACAGAGGAAACTCTGCCCAATTTTTTCCAGAAATATAGAAGTAAATATGTAGACTAAGTACAAAAGGCCCCGCGATACTTATCGGGCTTTAGTTTTCTTCTGTCGGTGGCCAGAGAACACCTTACGGTGGCATTTCTATCGGATCACATCGACTATTTGGAGGCTTAAATTCGTGGGTTAGTTGTGATCATATGTATATGTGTATGAAAGTGAATGTTGGAAATTCAGAAAGGCGACAAGGTAATGGTACGGCTTAGCCGAGAGTGGGACCCGCTGCGAAAAATTTCCGAAAGATTTGCTAAGACCCCGTTTGGCCTAAAATTGCGTGACAAAGGTCGTGCAGGGCAATTGATGGAATTATATCAGCCCTAACGCATCAAAATGCGTGAAAGTTTCGGGGTTAAGCGTGCTCAAGCCAGAGCAATTCTGGGATGGGTGACCCCTTGGGAAGTAATGCAAAGTTTTTCATAAGTGTAAGTATGATTAATATAGATGGGAATTTGAGGTAACCAAAAGGTAATAGGATGTGTGTGGAGTAATTAGTGCCCTTTCGAGAGTCGCGCGGAACGAGGCGGACTAAATGGGCAAAAAGGAAAGGGTACAACACTTCTTGGGAAATTGAACGAATTTGAATAACAGCCAGAGATGTTCGCCAGTAAGGTATGAGTAAACGTGTGTATGTGTATGTGTGTATATGATTTTCATTCAGTGCCATGTGGGTTGAGAGCCGAGCCCCGGAGACTAATGTTGTGGTAAATAAAAGATAAGCAGTGTGAGTAATTGGAATCCTCGAAGGAGTTGGTACGTAAGACGCAAGGTAAATTGTGTGACGACTTGGTGAATGAGTTTGCAAATAAAGGGGCATTCTCATGAATTATTGGAGCTTTAATATGAATGATTTGATTCTAAATTGACATCCCATCTGTGGTGCTTCTGCACTTCCGATTCCGATGAGGCTCTACCTAGTACACCTCTGTACTTCTGCGTTCGACTAGGTTCCCGTCCGATGAACCTTTTGTGCGTTTGATTCTGAATCCGTTCCTGTCTGGCGCACCTCTGTGGGTCTGAATCTGGATATAAATCCGTCTGATATGCTTCGGTGCGTTTGATTTTGACCGCGTGTGTGTTTGATACACTTCGGTTTGACTGGTCGCAACTTTGTATGAAACAATCCTGTATATTTGATTCTGATTTCGGATTCGTTCGATATGAGTCCATACGTTTGACTTCAATTGTGAATCTGTCTGGTGCATCTTCGTGTGTTGATTCTGCTTACAAATTCGTCCGATACGCCTTTGTACGTCTAACTCCGAGCCCAGATTTGTTTGACACATCTCAGTCTGTCTGATATACTTCCGTACCTCTGACTTCGACTACGAATCCGTCCGCCATAGTTGAGTATGTCTGCCTCCGATTATGAATCCGTCCGGTTTTAGTTCTGAATCTGTTTGGCATGAAGTGTCTGATATGAAGTAAAGTGAGATTACGACGATGTGGTAAGGAAACTCAGGAGTGTGAAAAGAAGATGATATTGACGATGATGTCTGGAAAGTGTCCGTCCCTTACAAGAATATAGTGCAGAGTTCGGTGATTACGTAGAGTATGAGAAAATGTATTATGAAGGTATTTGAGTCAGTGATGTGAAAAATCTACCCTAGTATTGGTAAAGAAGACATGTCGGAGAAATCAATAAAGGACAACTATCAAGAGAAACCCTCCCGGAGTAGTACGACACCCATGAGGTCGATTCAACATTCGAGGACGAATGTTCTTAAGGGGGGGAGAATGTTATGTCCCGTGTTTTCGTGTAATTGGAAATTGAGAAATAATTTCGACTTGTGTGTTATAAGGACATAACTTGATTTTGGTGAATATGACTATGTTGGTTATGGAATCATTAATGTTAAGACGTCGGGGAAGGCCGAGGGTAAATTCGGAATTTCGGAAATTAGTTTCGGGAATTACAAAACGGGACTCTTAGTGAATTGGGCCAAGGAAAATATAACAAAATTGAGGCCCAAGGATTGGAGGGTGGCCGGCCATAGCTTTTGGCCCAAACCCATTTTAATGTCATGTGCTATGCACATGACTATTAGTGGATATATATCATTCTTCCACTTAGAATCTTCAAAGATCAAAAAAAAAAATTCAAGAACACCAACAAAAGGGTTTCGGCCGAGAATAGTGGAGAGGAGAGAAAAAATTTCCCAAGCCTTGTGCTTGCTCCAAAAATCTTGATTTTCACATAGTTGTAAAGTGCTCAAGACGCTCTCCGACGTGATACAAGTAGTTTGGAGAAAGATCGACGTTCGCGACAAGTCGGAAATTCAAGAACAAGGTAAGATTTTTATGTTTTAATGTTATGAAATGGATATGTATGTGTTAGTGATTGGATTAGTATGAAGATTATGGAATGGGGTTGTGTTTGTGCATGGTGTGTGTGTGTAGAAAGGGTGTGTTTGGCCGTGGCTTGTAGGTAGTGCAAGACCATGTGAATTTGATTCCGTTTAGTCGTTTGAGGTGTCGTTGTAACCTTTGTATCGTAAATGAATGTTTGGAGAATTGATTTGGTGTTAGAAAATGATTTCGGACGTTATCGGAAAGTGTATACCTTTGGTATATTTGTGTACATCATAGTATATTTATGATGTTAAGGACTTAAATAAGATTTATGGTTGATGATAACGAATTTGGAATGAAACGACGCAAGTTAGAACGTTCGTCGTAACTTTTGGTGTTTTGAATGAAAATTGGAAAGTAGTGAACTTTGGGGATGTTTGTATGTGATTTGGAACTTGTATGTAGTGTGTTTGAATAATTGGGAATGAGTGAATGAATGGACTAATGTGGAAATAGATGTGGAATTTTGAAGTTGAGTCAAGAATTTGCCAACTTATGTATTAAAGTGAAAATTTTGAAGTTAATGTAGTATGATTGTGGTTTGTATGGTTTTATGATGTTCGGGCTGTTGTTGTCGTTGTATTTTGAGCCGAGCTAAGTCTCGGGGGTGTTAGATTTATAGGGGAAGTGCTGCCGAAATTTCGGTAGCCAAATATAGCCCAAAGACTAAAATGTTAATTCTCATGAATAGTAACTGGTAAAAGTGACCATTTGCAGTTTCTGGACGAAACGGGAATTGCGATTTGAGGAGCGTAAGGCGCCAACCAGGTATGTAAAGCCTACCCATCATTCTTTTGGCATGTCCTAGACATACTAGGTTAAGATCGGCCCCTCGGGAATAACCCTGCTCTTGGAAATCGAAGTTCAAGTTCGAGCACTATTCACTCAGCGCGATTGAACCCTTTTTGTCGCATTTGGTTAAAAGAATGTTCGTACATCCTTAACTTGTGCTGTTGTGTCCGAAACTCTCCGAAACTTTCGTAGATGGCTCTATGGAGCCGAAAGTCTGTGATTTGTGTCCGCCGCCTCAATTTGACCCGAGGTGGGCCCGCGAGCCCCGAGGCTCCCCTTATTCGGTTTGTTTGGTCCGTTTGTGTCCGTTATAATCTGCGACTGTCTGTTTATGACCCAAGGATGTGTTTGAAACTTCCTATGCCATTAATGTACGTTCTGTACTTTGAACGATGTGAGATTTTCGGAAAATGACGTATGAACAATTTTTCTTGAGAATTTGGCCGTTTGGCACTTCGTAACTTTTATACGCAAACTTTGATCAATCTGATTCCTACTCCGAGCCTTCTGGCTTCAGTATATTCTTATACGTAAACTATATGTTGAGTCCGACAAATTATTTTTGATATGCATATGGTTTCTGCACTACTCTGTTCGTGCTGTCTGCTATGACTTCGTTCGTCGGTACCCGGGCCGACTTTGTGATCGTGCGCGCTATAATATATTCGGGAGTTATGATGTGTTACGGTTTCCGAGGCCTCGCCATAGGGCCGGTTACCGTTTATGGAGTTATGATGTGATATGGCATTTGATATGTTCTGATGATGTGATGTGTGTGTGATATGATGTGTCTGGAGATTGTACGGAGATTTGAAAACTTCTGGAGTTATGATGTGTTGTGGCACCAGCGTCGGGGGGTGACCACGTTCCTAAACCCTATACATGATTTGATTTGCATTTGTATGTTCGCCTCCCGCACAGGTTTGCTTAGTTTGCGATGTCGGTGTGTTTGTTCTTTCTGACTCCAGCTGTGTTTGTGATTTCTGTACCTTCTGCTTTACATACTCAGTACTTCTTCCGTACTGACCCCCGTTTTCTTCGGGGGCTGTGTTTCATGCCCGCAGGTACAGAAGCTCGTTTGGGTGGTCCTCCAGTCTAGGCTACTCATTCTGCTGTGTTGGAGAGCTCCCCTTTGATTCGGAGCCTAGCCATTGGTACATATCTTTTGTTGTGTCTGTATCCTGTATATTTGGATGAGTGGGTACGGCGGGGCCCTGTCCCGTCCTATGTTCTTATGTTCTGATTTGTCTAGAGGCCTGTAGTCAGATTTGTGGGTCGTGGGTCCGGTGTGTTTGCATGTGAGTCTGTTGTACGATCTTAAGTGGCCCGTACGCTACTATGGCCAAGTCGGCCTCTGAGTTTGTATGTATGTGTATGCATTTGGGGGCGATGTGCATTCCGCCACCCTTCTGATGTGTGTGTGAAATTTGGCGATGTATATTCCGCCTCCTTTCTGATTTGTGATTTGTTTGATTTGTACGGACGACTGCTTAGGATAAGTGTTCGGTAGTTGTCTGATTGCGATGTTGAGTTCGAATAACGTACGTTGAGTTTGGTCGAGTCTGATTACGATGATTTGGGTGTGAGTTCGTTTGGGGTGTCCCGGAAGGGCACCAGTCGCGGCCCACGGGGCTGGGTCGTGACAATAGCAATGGGAAATCTTGTTCTAAAAATATTTTTCTTGTGGTATTTATACTAATTCAAGGTCCCTCTACAACATGGTGCAATTATTTGGGAAGAAAGGGCACTAGTTTCTTCAATGGGACAACATATTTGAGTGAAGAAGTTGAAGAGAAAAGGTAAGAATTCATTCCATATTATTAAGTTATGAAGGCTTGTTTGTGTTGTAGTGTATGGAAATGAGTAGAATTCATGAAAATATAGAAGTTTGCAAAGTGGGAGTACATACCCATGTGTGGCCGTGTGTGTATTAATGTGTGCATGTGATGAATGGAAATTTATGTTGTATTCTAGTTGTGATAATTGTGGAAATTGCATTGAGAATGAAAGTGGAATGAATTTGGTTGAAGTGGGAAATGTGTAGGTTGGCCGTGTGATGTTGAAATTGGAATGGAAATAAATCACTTTTGTTTAATATGTTAATTGTGTTAATGTGATGCTTGCAATATAAATGAAGATGAAATGATATAAGTTTGCATTGAAATGGAAAGTAGAAGTTTATGTCGTTTTATGATGGTTTTATGACATTATGAAAATGGAGTTGTTAAGGATATGATTATGATGATCATTGATGGATTTGGAAGGTGGAAACATGTTATGGATATGTATGCCAAAGACTAGAAGTTTTGGATGAAATATGATCTTGGTGGAAAATTGTATATCTTGTATATCGAGTGAATATTTTGTGAAAACGATATGAAATGCTTCTAACCTACATGGTGATGATCTTGATTAGTGATGAATACGAAAATATTGAGCTTAGTTTGGAAGTGTGAAGTCGGAATGGACGTTAGTGCATTATGTCGGAAAATAGAGCTAGTGGCCTTATATTGTGCTATATTGTAATGGTTGTTGACTTTGTTGATGCTGTTGGGTTGTTGTCGCTATTATTTGAGCCGAGATGTTTCTCGGGGGTGCTATATTTATAGGGGAGATGCTGCCGAAATTTCGGTAGACAAAATGAAGTTAAGTGCATTCTTAAGTCTTGGAAATTCTAATTGGTAACAATGACCAATTGCAGATTCTGGACGAAACGGGAATCGAGTTTGAACGAGCGTACGAAGTAAGAAAGGTATGTAAGGCTCCCCACTTCTTCTTTTGGCATGTCTTAGTATGTCAGGTTGATATCGGAACCCCGGGAGCAATTCTGCTCCTCGAAATCCGAATTAGAAAATGACTAGTATTCATTCAATTCCATTGAAACTTAAGGACCCTATTTTGACTAGAAAGTAACCAAACGTCCGAAACTTGTGCAAACATAGTCGGATCACTTCGAAACCTTTATGTTTGATTCCATAGACCTCAAATGTCCATAAATCATGTCCGCCACCTCGACTTGACCCGAGGTGGGCCCGCTAAGTCCGAAACCCTTTTGTTTGCTCTATAAGGTTCACTTTGGCATAACGCCGGTAAAGGACTTTCATTTATGAATTTGACTATCATAAAATAATGTTTTGGTCGCCACGATATCTTAAACTATATTTTGAACCACAACGACTATTTTGGAAATATTTTTGTGAAATGAACCCCGTTGATTAATTATCCGAATTATTTTGACTATTGGGTCAACCTATGATTTTATCAAGCTTACAAAAGTATTTCGACATTCTAACTTACATTTTGAACTATAAACATAATTTTGGAAGAACTTTTGTAAAATAAACCCCGTGTTGACCACTTGTTCAGACTAGTTGGATTAACGGGCCGACATATGACTATATTGGGCCCTATAGCTATTCGGATTTGTAAATTGTACCAGTCGTTCATGACTCCGCTCGTGCCCATTATTATGATATCGTTCACCGGTTCTCCGGGCCGGGTTATTGACCGTGCGCACTATTACAATTCGACTGCATGCCCTTTCGTTGACACGAGTATCCGGGCATAGGTGCTCCGCTACAAGTACTCTGCTAGAATTATTTTGAGATAAGTATTCGGATATGAGTAATCTATTCGAGTAATCCGTTACGAATATTCCGATAGTATGTTCAATCACTGGCACAAGTCTTATAAAATGCTTGGACATGTGAAATGACTCCAGACGTTCTGTGTTGATACATTCCATCGTGCCTTCCAAAAAAAGTTATGTATGTGCCTTATGACTACCGTCCGATTCCTTGAACTGCTCCGTCGATCGAAATCCGTTTTGAAACGTTCGTGACGATTTTGTGGTAAACGTATCCGTAAATATCACGTATCAATTCCGATCGTTCCGAATTACGTCTATAATCCTCAAATGTCAATAAGTGTTTGTATCTATCGAGTCTGAAATATGTGTATCTGGTCTCTCACTACTCCGTTCGTGCAAGCCCTACCATGTCTATTCACTGAGCCAGACCAAGCTATGCTGTCGTGCGCTATTTCCCTATGTTGCCTATGGTGTTCTGAAATAAAACCGTGAGGGGTGGTCTAGGCTGAGCTCGATCCCCAAAGCGGATAGTATCTGCGCTACGTGATTTGATACCAGGCAGACGCGTTGGGAGTGTACTGGGCGGAGCTCGAGCTCCCGAGACTGGTCCGTGACCCGTGTACTGGGCAGAGCTCGAGTGGGAAAAACGGGCAGTTTCTGCATGGGATGACCACTGTACCGGGCCGAGCTCGAGGTGGCGTACCCCTTGTAGACGCGTATTTTGATATGATATGATGTGCTATGATCTGATACGATATGTTTGTGTATGGTGTGACCACTGTACTGGGCTGAGCTCGAGGTGGCACACTCTTTGTAAACATCATATGATTCACCGGTGGCAACATCTAATCCGATACGCTACGACGTTCTGATATGGCATATGACTCTATATAACTCTGGATTATGATTCTGTCTATCCGTCTGGAATCTGATTCTGTCTGTTCGTCTGAAATATGATTTTGTTTGCCCGCCTGGAGTGTGATTTTATCTGTCCGTCTGGATTTCGATTCTGTCCGTTACGCCTCGATCTGTCCGATACGATTATGATTCTATTCGTACATTTCGGTCTGTCTGATAAGATTATGGTTCTGTCCGGCTAAATTACGTTTCTGTATGTTATACTTCTGGTAGTTTGATCCGGACCACGACTCAGTCTGTTCCGTTCTGTACCTCTGTCTCTGATTACGATGGTATCAGTTACATCTGTGCCCCAGCTCTGTGCGATGATTTTGTCAGTTAAACTCGGTATGTCTGTCTTGGATTTGGATTCGATTATGCCTGTTATATTTTTGTATATATTTCTGTGCTTCTGGTCCGGGCTATTATTATATTTGTGATATTTTTGCTTTACATACTCGGTACACTTTCGTACTGACCCACTGTTCTTCGGGGGCTGCGTTTCATGCCGCGCAGGTACTCCCAGGTGACCTAAAGTTATTACGGAAGACGATCCAGCGGGGTCAGCAAACTCCATTTGCTTCTGGAGTGCTGCCGAGTTAGAGTCCGTATGTTATGGTTCTGGATTATGTTAGAGACTTTGCAGACAGTGTCGTGAGTATTGGTTGTTTGTATGTAAGCGGCTCCATCAGCCGATATGTAGGTCTGAGTTATGTACTGGATTCTGTATGATTATATGCATTTGTTCGATTTGAAAGAATATTTCTGAAATTTTTTTTTACTATGCATTTTACCTTATCCGATTTAGAAAGTTCGATGTGATTTTCTGTGTAGCAGGAGTCTGAGGGTTCGCTCGGCCCCAAGTAAGGGTCGGGTGCCTATCACACCCTCGAAATGTCGGGGTGTGACAGATAGGATCTCGAGTCCTCTCCGGATGTAGTCACAGATATATTGTCTATATTCTCCCGTGATGTGTATGTGTTGATAGATCTGGGTTCTACATTTTCTTATATTACTCCATACGTTGCTGGTTGTGTTGGGGTAAAACCCGAGTCAATTAAACCCTTTGAGGTACTCACTCCAGTTGGTGATCCTGTGATAACAAGACAAGTGTACAAAAATTGTGTTATTGTGATATGTGATCGACAGACCAAGGCTGACTTGATTGAGTTAGAAATGGTAGATTTTGATGTAATCATGGGTATGGATTGGTTGGCTTCGTGTTATGCAAATGTTGATTGTCGCACAAAAGTGGTCCGATTCCAATTTCCGAGAGAGCCCGTGCTTGAGTGGCAGGGTAATACAACATCTCCGAAAGGTAGGTTTATTTCCTACCTCAAGGCAAGGAAGATGATAGCCAAGGGCTATATTTATCACTTAGTTCGGGTTCATGATACCGAGGCAAAGCCACCAATTTTCCAGTCAGTTCCGGTGGTGAATGAGTTTCCAGACGTAATTCCAGATGAACTCCCAGGCCTTCCCCCAGAAAGGGAAATTGATTTCGCTATTGATGTATTGCCGGACACAAAGCCTATTTCTATTCCCCCTTATCGAATGGCTCCGGCAGAATTAAAAGAGCTAAAGGCGCAGCTGAAAGACTTGCTCGAGAAGGGATTTATTAGACCCAGTTCATCGCCGTGGGGAGCACCGGTCTTATTTGTGAAAAAGAAAGACGGATCTCTACGAATGTGTATCGACTACAGGCAATTGAACAAAGTGACGATAAAGAACAGATATCCTCTTCCAAGGATTGATGACTTATTTGATCAACTACAAGGTGCCAAGTGGTTTTCTAAAATAGATCTGAGGTCGGGCTACCATCAAGTGAGAGTTAGAGAAGCGGATATTCCCAAAACAGCTTTCAGAACGAGATATGGCCACTATGAATTCCGAGTGATGTCATTCGGGTTGACTAATGCTCCGGCTGTATTTATGAATTAGATGAACAACGTATTCAGGCCTCTCTTGGATCTATTTGTGATTGTATTTATTGATGATATTCTGGTATATTCTCGCACGAAATCAGAACACGCAGATCATTTGAGGATCGTTCTTGGTATTCTCCGAGCCCGAGAGCTATATGCAAAATTTTCAAAATGCGAGTTTTGGCTGAATTCTGTGACATTTCTGGGCCATGTTATTTCCAATGACGGTATTCGAGTCGACACTCAGAAAATTGAAGCAGTGAAGACTTGGCCAAGGCCTACGACGCCTACAGAAGTTCGTAGTTTTCTGGGTTTAGCAGGATATTATAGAAGGTTTGTAGAGGGCTTTTCATCCATTTCAGCCCCATTGACGAAGTTAACCCAGAAGTCGGCTAAATTCCAATGGAATGACGCTTGTGAACGTAGTTTCCAAGAGTTGAAAAACAGATTGACCTCAGCTCCAGTCTTAACACTTCCAGAAGGGCCAGATGGCTACGTTGTGTATTGTGATGCTTCCGGTGTGGGAATAGGATGCGTGTTGATGCAGCATGATAAAGTTATTGCATATGCTTCGAGACAATTGCGGAAACATGAAAAGAACTATCTGACGCATGATCTTGAATTGGCTGCGGTTATTCATGCCCTGAAAATATGGAGGCATTATTTGTATGGTGTGCATGTTGATATCTATACAGATCACAAGAGCCTCCAGTACATTTTCAAGCAAAGGGAGTTGAACCTGCGACAGAGGCGGTGGTTAGAATGATTAAAAGATTATGATGTTAACATTTTATACCACCCCGGGAAGGCGAATGTAGTAGCCGATGCACTTAGCCGCCGATCAATGGGCAGTTTATGTGAAATCCCTCCGGAAAGGAAAGAGATGGTTCAAGAACTTCATCGATTGGATAATCTTGGAGTGCGTGTAATTGATTCAGGTGATGCAGGTATTAGTATCAAAGATTCCACAATTTCGTCCTTGGATCTGGAAGTGAAGGAACAGCAGTATGAAGATCCTCAATTATGTCATTATAGAGACGCATCGCATGGAAAGGAAAAGTCTCCGTTTGAAGTTTCTAGTGATGGAATTCTTAGATACCGAGGCAGGTTCTGTGTGCCAAATATGGCGGAATTGCGCCGACGAATTCTAGAAGAAGCACATTGCTCTCGATATTCTATTCACCCGGGTTCAACCAAAATGTATCATGATCTCAAGATGATGTATTGGTGGGATGGCATGAAGAGAGACATAGCAGAATTTGTAGCACAATGTCCAAATTGCCAACAAGTAAAAGCGGAACATCAAAAGCCAGGAGGCTTATTGCAAGCGATAGAAATACCCACTTGGAAATGGGAAGTGATTAACATGGATTTCATTGTGGGATTACCTCGTTCCCGTGGTAAATATAATTCTATATGGGCGATTGTGGATAGATTGACGAAAGCTGTCCATTTTCTTCCAGTTAGAACCACGTACCCAGCAGAAGACTGTGCAAGGATGTATCTCAAGGAAATTGTGCGACTCCATGGTATTCCATTGTCCATTATCACCGATAGGGGAGCACAGTTTACAGCTAAGTTCTGGAAGTCTTTTCAAGAAGGTTTGGGCACGCAAGTGAAGTTTAGCACGACATTTCATCCACAAACTGACGGGCAGGCCGAGAGTACCATTCAAACCTTAGAAGATATGCTATGGGCGTGTGTAACACCCCGTAAATTTGAACTAGGTGTGAATATGTAAAAATCTAGTGTTAAGATGATATTTTATCTATATGAAACCATTCTTGATGAATTCGGGTGGAGAATGGTCGTTTTGAAGTCAAACCAACTAGTGAAGTTCTTGAGGGCTCTTAAATTCGCCTAAGTTTTGGTAGGTCTGTCTTCTGGGCGATTTTCGTGAAAATGTGTTAAGAATTTGGAAACAGTTTCTCAATTAAAGTTGTAGGGATTTGAAATAGATTTCCAACGGTATATTATGGGGGTCAAACGAACATCTGTGCAAAGGGTTATGCCAGTTTTACTAACGCCTGTCCGCACTGGAAATTTGGTCTGCGTTACGCCCACGTTACGGGCCGTAACACGCGTTACGGGCCGTAACTTGGGGCCGTAACGTGCCCAAAATTTCCAGAACCTTACTGGAAATTTGTCCAGTGTTACGCTCCAAGTTACAGGCCGTAACACGTGTTACGGACCGTCCCTTGGGGCGTAACACAGTGAAAACAGTACGTTTTCAGGCGATTCTGACTTCGGGAGGTCATAACCCCATTATTTATTGGGAATTTGGGTAAACTCAAAGAACGAAAGTTGTAGATAATTGAAATACCTTTCCAACCATAGGTCGTGGGCCTCCATGTAATATCGGAATGAGGAGATATGACCGTTTTAAGACAGGAAGGTCAAGCTGTTGGCCCAACCCAATTCAAAACCGGGTCAGGCCCATTTCCCTTGGTATTTAAGGGAAATGTTCAGCCCTAGCAGCCACATTTTCCCCTACCAAACCTTCAGATTTTTAGAGAGAGAGAGAGAGAGAGGAGATTTAGAGAGAGAAAGTGGTGAATCAATCAAGTTCGAGGCCCCGAATCCCGAGGCTCGTGAAGGATAAAGTGTAGAACAAATTGTTGCCGTCTTTCTAAGCTAAAAATTGAACCTGGGGGAGGTTGTTTTCGTGGTGGCTGCTCATATAAGGTATGCCTAAGATTTTAATGATGTTTTTATCCTTACCATTGATAGATTTGACGAGTTAGGATAGAGAAAATGACATTGGAAGTTCGGTTATAATTTTTGGATATCAAATGATTGTGGGCTGTTTTGGTATGATTAAATGGATAGGATTAGTTGGATATTGATATAAAATAATTGTTTATATTGTTGTTGATGTTGTTGATAAGCTGTTGTTCATGAAATTGAGAGAATAAAGTGTATGAATATATTGTATACAAAGCGTATACCGGGCTGTTTTGTGACGATATATTTGGGGGCTGTTTATATGATTTCGTGGCTGTTTTGTGACAATATTTTGGGGCTGTTTTATATGATTTTCGTGTATTTTGGGGGCTGTTTTATATTTTGTTGTTGTTATACTATGGATATACGGAAATAAAGAAGTGTATACAAGCATTGGCATCCGAAGGTATAGTGGGCTGTTTTGGAAGTAATTTAAGGATGGATTTAATTTCAAGATCCTTTAATGAATCAAATGAAAAGCAATCTTTTCATGTTCCTTGAACTCTAATTCATGTTTTAAACGGTGGTTAATGTGTGTGAGGGGACAAACCCACATTAAACCTAGATTGTAATAAACTCTATTTATGTATAAGTTATTATGAATGTTTTCCTCTATGAGAGATGCTTAGTAATGCTAGTTAAGAGTTGGTAATGACATTCCCATTGGTGAATTAGGACATGGAAATCTTTGTAAAGAAGTTGTATGTTTTCAAAACATTGATTGGAATGATTTATCTTTACGATATGGCATAACGAACCATAATGGTAAATGGTGATGTGACTGCTTTAAGATGAATTGTAATTCGGCTTTTAAGCTATGAACTATGTTGATGTATTTATTCCTAGCCATTCGGGAGGATGAGTGGTCACCGGGAATTTCATATTCCGGTGTGCTTATGCCTAGCCATTCGGGAGGATGAGTGGTCATCGGGAATTTCATATTCCGATGTGCTTACGCCTAGCCATTCGGGAGGATGAGTGGTCACCGAGGTTTATATTCCGGTGTGCTTACGCCTAGCCATTTGGGAGGATGAGTGGTCACCGAGGTTTATATTCCGGTGTGCTTACGCCTAGCCATTTGGGAGGATGAGTGGTCACCGGGGATTTCATATTCCGATGTGTTTATGCCTAGCCATTCGGGAGGATGAGTGGTCACCGAGACTTTGTAATTCGGTGTGGTGCGTTGTGACAAGGGAACCCTACGGTCATCCCCTCGATGTGATTGATTCTTGGGCTTGTGTTGGTGTGTGTAATATTCGTAATCTCTCATAGAACTGTTGTTGACAATCATGATCAATTTGAAAGGCATAATTAAAAGTTGTAACTTAACAAAAGACTTCATAATCGGTTTTGATAATTCTTATGGAGATACACATGTTGAATACTTGTTTCTATATTGATAAATGGCTTTGTAAACTGTTTAACAAATGATATTGAGAATCACAAAGTGGAATGACTGTTTTTATGCTATCTTTTCAGAACTGATTTCTTTATATATTATTGTATTTTATTTTCATAATACTTGTTGTCCCCGAGGCACTCACTGAGTACGAAAGTATTCAGGCATACCATTGTTGTTTTTGATGGTATGTTAGGTAACGAAGAAGAGCAGGTTCGTGATACTTTCGACACTTAAGAGGACTTGCTACTGCTGTGGATTCGGTGAGCCCACATCCTTGTTCGTGGGACACTTCCTGTTTCATTTATTATTCTAGATTTCCGGGCTGCGTCCCGAAGTTTGACGATTGTTATGTCTCTTAGAAGCTCCATAGATAGTTGTCAGAATTGTGGGTAGATTGTCAAAAGTCTCGTATGACTTAATGGGTGTTTGCCACGTTGATGGCTATTACTTATAAAGACTTCCGCTGATTTAATTCATGTGTTAATGATGTGTTGCATTTAATTTATAAATTGTTGGAGGCGAATGTTGAACCTGGCGGGTTCAAGTATCATTATTGTGTTGTTTAGGTTCTTCCGATGTTGTTCGTGACGTCGGATGCCGGTCACGTCTAGGGTGGGTTTTGTGGCGTGACAGCGTGTGTGTTGGATTTCGGTGGTAGTTGGGATGATCATTTGCCATTAATTGAGTTTGCATATAACAACAGCTACCATTCTAGTATACAAATGGCTCCGTATGAAGCGTTATATGGAAGGAAATTTAGATCTCCAATCGGATGGTTCGAAATAGGAGAAGCACAATTAGTGGGCCCTGAATTGATCCAACAAGCAGTAGAAAAGGTCAAGGTGATTCGAGATCGGTTGTTAACAGCCCAAAGTAGCCAAAAGTCTTACGCGGATAACCGCCGGCGAGACTTGGAATTTCAAACTAATGATTGAGTATTTTTGAAAGTGTCACCAATGAAAGGGATAATGAGATTTGGGAAGAAGGGGAAGCTAAGTCCTAGGTACATCGGACCCTACAAAGTCATTCGCAAGGTGGGACATGTAGCATATGAATTGGAATTGCCTTCGGAGCTTGAATCAGTCCATCCAGTCTTCCATGTTTCGATGCTCCGCAAGTGTGTTGGAGATCCACAAAGATTATCCCGATAGACGACGTGCTGATAACATAAAGGCTAACTTATGAAGAGGTGCCTATTGCCATCTTGGATAGGCAAGTGCGAAAGCTTCGAAATAAAGAGGTAGCTTCAGTCAAAGTTTTATGGCGGAACAACAATCGGGAAGAAATGACTTGGGAGACGGAAGAGAAGATGAGATCCGAGTACCCCCATTTGTTCCAACCCCCAGGGGAGATCCAAGCTGAGACGTCAACCGTATAAGGTATGTATGCTTTATTTTACTCTTTGGGTCGTATGTGGCCATAGATATGTTGATATTGTAATGTAGCCTCGTGAGGCAATGATATTATGGGTTATTGTGACAGGTTGGTAGTGCCAAATTACAGGGGAAACTCTGGCAAAATATTTCTAGAATCCCAAGTGTTTAACATTCGGGGACGAATGTTCCCAAGGGGGGGGGGGGGGGGGGGAGAATGTTACACCTTGGAAATTTCCCCCGCTAGCGTACAGTGATTAGGCCAATGAAGGGTATGACGTATATGGTGTTTTGACGAGGGAAGACGCCCTTTAGACTGGTATTGAGGTGCTAAATAATTGTTAAGAAGGTTCCATAAGGATCGGAGATCAAACGAAATGACGAGAATAAGACTCAGTGAACTGATGGGTTATACGGTCAATTATACGGACCGTATAACATTATACGGCCGTATAATGGACCATAAAAGAGTCACAGAATGAGGCAGAATGAGGTTGCTGAAGGGATGATTCTACGGTCAATTATACGGACCATATAAAATTATACGGCCCGTATAATGTACCGTCAAGTTGAGACAGAAAAAAGGGTAGTCAGTGGAGAAGTTTTACGGTCGATTATACGGACCGTATAAATTTATACGAACCGTATAATGGACCGTATAATGTTGTCGGGACATATTTCAATTTTTAAATAAGGACCCAAGTTCATTTTATTTTATTTCATCCTCTCTCTCCACGACCCAACATCTCTCTAGAACCTTCCAAAACTCTTCCAATACATAATACCAAGGAAATCAATGATCAACAACATCAAATTCATGAATCAAAGTGTATGAAACTCAAGTAGAAGTCATCCAAACTAAGAAAACCAAGAAGAGGAGAAATAGGGTTTTGGTGAAAGAGAGAGAACTCCACTCAAGACTTGTTCAACCATCATCCAAGGTACGTTTCATGACCATTTTATGTTGTTTAAGGTATTAGAAGGTTAAGATACCCGAATTGTAGAAGAACATAGCAAATGGGTCATTCAAGAGTGAATAGTGTCATGAGTGAGTGGTAGTTGAATTGAATCATGAATGTTAGTGTGTTGTGAGTATGAATATATTATAAATGACATGTAGACCATGAGATAAGTGTGATACCTGGGAAAATCCGATAGCGAACCCAAAACCATAAATGTGGGGAAAAATGAAGAGAAATGGTGGATCATGGCCATTGTATATGAATGATAATTGTGAATTTCTATATTGTGATTGTTATTGTGGGTGATTGGGAGTTGATATGGAATACGGGAAAAGTAGTATAAACAAAGGAAGTGCTGCCCAATTTTCTCTAGAAATAGTCGTGCGTTCTTATAGTTGGTTAACTAACGATCGTATGAATCCCCTTTTTGAAGGTAGAGGCGTGACATTGAAGAAAAATAAGCAGACGCTAAATTGCTTAAACGACAAAGGTATGTGAGGCTTAACTCTTCTTTCAAAAGGCATGAATCCTTCAAGCTTTCCACCAATCCTTCTATAAGATGAAGCTTAAGAGTCCTTCTATATATTGAATCCCCTATGAGCATGATAGTGATGACAATGAGCTAGAGTCTAGAGACTCAAGAAATTGTGCCATGATGTTCCTACAATGCTAATGATGTTATTATTGTTAACACTGGCCTTATGTTTTATTCCCTTCAAGGCGAGGCATGATACTCATAAATGTCCATAATACAATCGGGGGTTCACGACCTTACGTCACCCCGACATAGTATGGTTGTCTTAAAGCCTAATGAATGCTCTTAATGCTATTGTATGTTATGACAATAAGATGATAAGAAATGCTAACTTGTAACACTATGGGATACATGGAACACTAAGAAATGATAACATGATGCTATGGTTTGAGATGTATAATAATGACGCGTTATGATTGATGTTGTGATGATAAGATTCCACCGTACCTATATGGCCGGGCATGTCACCGCTAATGCGGGCTGCGATATTTACACCGAGCCGAGAGGGCCGGGCATGATCACCACTAGTGGGCGGCATATGAGGGTTACCCGGATGCGGGTAACGATACAGATTATGATATGATGATGTATATGACGACGTACGTGATGATGTATGGGATGTGATAACATGTGTACTATGATTGTGTAAAATGTGAAATATGATAGTAATACGATTGCCTATGACATGTGTGCAGGTTATATCTCTGTCCCCTGACTCATGGTCTTTCTATTACGTTGTTTATTTCATTCATGCCTTACATACTCAGTACAATATTCGTACTGACATCCTTTTTCTATGGACGCTGTGTTCAAGCCCACAGGTAGACAGGGAGGAGATCTTTCTCCGGATTCTTAGAGGCTGCTAGCTGATTGGAAGCCCTCCATTGTCCCGGAGGTGCCTATGATGATTCTTTTGTGTACAGTTGTAGGTGTCATCTCTTAGAGGCTTGTAGATACTCGACGTGGGTCATGTGGTTTCATGGCATGGTCATTATGTATATATATATATATATATATATATATATATATATATATATATATGTGTGTGTGTGTGTATGTGTGTGTGTGTGTGTGTGTGTATTATTTTGCTAGCCTAAGGGCTCGTATGTATAAAAGCATTTCGTTTCTAAATAAAAATGGATTTTATTATAAATTAAGCATGAATCGGATAAATGATTGCTAAATAAGCTTAATAAGTGATGGCACGAGCGGTGCTCGGTGGTTAGCCCCGGGTACCCGTCACGGCCCCTAGCTGGGTCGTGACACTGATGAACTTGTTTGACTTAAATAATTTAACTCAGCAGCTTTGGCCTTTGTTTTCATTCTCTTTTGTCCTCTTATCTCTTGAAGACCTTGTTGTGTTATAGCCGGACTTCTTTTCCATTTCAGTCCTCCTGGTCTTTGTTTGTGATGGCTAATACTACCAGTGACTAATGCTAAATTCATAGGCATGGTTGAAGACTGATTTGGCATTCCAGGATGCATTAACAAAATAGAACTCCATTAGGCTTGACTGTTTGCATTAAATGGTTAAAGAGGATGCAACCTCACATTGACAATTGTGAAACCAGTTTGGGTTTGAAGCACTCCTATTCCCACAACTCTTAAAGGGTGCTCCTCTTCCAGTAACTGATGCACTTGCATCAGAAGCCTAAGTCACATTTAAGGTGTCAACACTTAGAATTGTAAAATTGATTAAGTGGTAATTTAACAAGCTAAGTAATACCTGTGATGTAGAAGATTGTCCTCTTACCCTTCCAGATTGAAATGCTCTAGCAGCCATAGCTTAATTCAAATTTAAGTAGTTAGTCCCAATGTAAGACTCTAAAATTTAATCAAGTAGTAAATAACTAGGAAAGTTTTTACCTGTTTGGTAGAACCTCTTGGTCTTTCCCTTCCTCTACTTGGTTGAGAATCACTTGGTACTATAGAAGAACCGACACTTGACCTTGTTGAATTGGTACTTGTCTGTCTCCACCCTTCCCATTCCTCTGCCTCTCACAGATTGTGGATTCATAGGATAACCCTTCTTATTGTGACCCTTTGCATGGCACAAGCTGCAGGTCATCTCAACACCTGTTTTTGACAGCTTCCCTGTCAGCTCCTTTCTTCCACACTTCCTTGGCCTACATGGTAGCTTTTTAATCTCAGGTGGGAGGACAGGAGGGTTGGTTGACTTTGGCCACATTGCCATATTAGTAACAGGTTGAATGAATGAGTTGTAAGTTTTGAGGTAAGTGTCCTTAGTGTAACAATCTGCAACATAGTCAATAGGTTCCAATTTTCTGAAATGAAGTACAGCTATGGCATGACAGTAGGGAATACCTTTCAGCATCCAAGATCTACAAGTGCAAGTCTTGTTGTTCAGATTTACTATGAATTTATTACCCCGCCTGTCCTTGACCTCAAAACCATATTCACCATTCCATTCAACAGTACACTTCATTGCCTTTGATGTGTTCTCTTGCAATACCTTCAAAGCCATTGGCTGATATCTGTTATCCAAGTTTGAGAAAACTCCCTTAGTTGTCTTATGCTTCTCATCATTTTGACTCTAATTTCCTCAAGCATTGTGATAATGGTCTTGTGCCTTGGCCCCAAAATCCAGGAATTGAAACTCTCAGCCATGTTGTTGTCAACACTGTCACAACAGCTGAGGTATTTAAAGTAGACCTTGGACCACCTATCTATGTTGTAATACAACAAATCTCCATTTATTCCATCACCTAACTTCTCCATATGATCCAAATATTTTTGCAACTCATATGTGGACTTAGCACATCTCCAGAAGCAGTTTCTAATCTCTATGCCTTTTCATGTCTTGGAAAAATTGGCAAGCACATGTCTTGCACAAATTCTTTGTTCTGTATTTGGCAACAGATCGTTAATGGCTATATCCAGACCCTACAATAATATGTAAAACATATTAGGTGACAGTGGAGCAACATCAGTTAAAGAGAATGAAAAATATTCAGAAATGAATTGTCACGACCCGACTAGGGGCCATGATGGGTACCCGGAGCTGACTACCGAGCACCTCTCATTAAGCTAATCATCATACTGAACCTGGACTTATATAATCTCTAAGCAACCCATATCTATATACATAAGCCCTCACGGCTACAAAAATGATATACAAAAGTACAACGTAGTCATTATGGGACATCTACTACCCACACATACGTATCTACAAGCCTCTACTAGAGTACTAGACATAAAGACGAGACAGGACCCCGTCATGCCCAAAACATATGTACACAAAATAATGTATATAACACGGCACCTCCAGAATAATGGAGTGCTCCTGTGAGTCTGCTGATCAATACCTATGAATCTGGGTCGCCTCCCTGTCTACCTGCGGGCATGAACACAACATCCAAAAAGAAAGGACGTCAATACGAGTATTGTACTGAGTATGTAAGGAATGAACAAGAATAACATATCAATGTAATAAGGAGACATCACCTAAGGAACAACCTGTACTGAATAATGCATGCTAGCTGACCTCATAAACATCATCATATCAATATATATATATATATATATATATATATATATATATAAGCTGCCCGACCATATAGGTATGGTGTGATCATCATTAGCCCGCGTCCAGGGTAAACATCTCATGCCGCCCACTAGTGGTGTCTGCCCATGCCATCTAGACATGGTGTATACGCTGCCCGCCTTAGCGGTGTCTGCCCGGCCATGTAGGCACGGTGTAATCTCATTATCATATACTTATCATAATGCATGTATAAGAACTGTAGGACAACTATAATTCTATCGGGGTGACGTAAGGTCGAGAACCCCCGATTCCATAATGGAATAGTCATAACCATCCTGCTCCACCTTGAAGGAACTAGTATTATAAGGTGAGTGTAGCAATAATGAATAATATCAAGGAATCATTTACTTCATAAGAATCGTATCATGAGCTTTAGGATTTCTAGACTTAGACTCATCATTACCATTATCATATTCATAACATATCTCTTTTCTTTAGCTCATGTGAAGCTCTTTATAATCATAGACTCATAATTTCCGGAATGTAAGAAGGTCATGGAGAGATAGGGAGGATCATGTCATAAGAATCATGCCTTAGAGAAGAAAGGACTAGCCTTACATAACTTTTTGTTTAGCTACTTTATCACTTGAACGTTCCCCTCCAATATTCATGTTTCTACCTTCAAGAGAGTTCGTACTAATATCAGATAATCGATAACATAAGCATGCTTGAACTAAAGCTAGAGAAAATTGGGCAGCATCTTCTTTGTTTATACAACTTTCTCCATATCACATATCAACCCCCAAACGTCAATAACAATATTCATCATATCATAATCAACAATCTTCATCAATCATACATTATTCAATTCTCCTACTTCCATTCCAAGGGCATCCATAACCATGGTCATAATACAACATTACCTTCATCCACATATAATGTTTCTTCCATAATCTTAATATCATTTATAACATAACTATACTCGTAACATATAAAGAATCATGATTCATATTAAGCTACTACTAAAAAATGTCACTATTCTCATATTTGTAACCCATTTTCTATTTCCTTCCATAATCCAAGTCTTTCAACCTCTCAATACTCTAAATAACATGAATTGATCGTAAACCTTACCTTTGATAGTATGAGAATGGCCTTTGGATGGAAACACTTCACTTGAGAAAAACCCTAGCTTCAATCCAAGGAGATTTCTTGACTCCAAGCAACCCTAGAAAGCTCTTTGCACTAATTCGCTTGGTTTGATGAAGTTAATCCTTGATTTCCCTTGGATATGTGTTGGTATAGTGTGGAGAGAGTTCTAGAGGTTTCTTGAGGTGTGGAGAGAAAAATGGAAATGAAATAATGAACTTGGGTCCCTTATATAAAACTTAAAAATCTGTCCCGACCCGAACCTACGGCTTATTATACGGACCGTATAATTTACACGGTCCGTATAAAGGACCGTACATTTCTTCCAGAACCTAATCCTTCTCTGTTAGGATTCTATGGTCAGACATATGGGCAGTATCTTTTATACGGTCCGTATAAAGGACCGTATAATCAACAACTTCCCGAAACTTGTTCTCGTCAACCTGTTTGATCTCCAATCCTTATGGAACCTTCTTAACACTTGTTTAACACTTCATTAACAACTTAAGGAGCATTATAGCTTTTCCTCAAGACATTATTAGGTCAACCTTAGCTCAGTACTTTATAAAACTCTTCCGAAACACAACGTATACTTCACCTTTCTCAATAAACTTTCTTCCCTTGCCTCAAACGTCTTTGGAATCTCAATTAGAACCATTAAATACTGCTTCTTACTTATAGAAACATCATATACTTCTCACACTTGATTAGTCTATCTACTATACGACGACGTGAAATTTTTCGAGGTGTAACATTTTTTCCCCTCTAAAAACATTCGTCCTCGAATGTTAAGTTCTCGGGAATTCTACGAAAATTTCGCCAGAGTTTCCCCTGTAATATGGCGCTACCATCCTATCACAACAACCCACAATAACCATGCCACATTGGGCTATAACACAATAGCAATAAATTATGGCCACACATGACCCAAAAGTATGAAAAGAAAACATACATACCTCATAATGTTAATGTTTCATCTTGAATCTCTTCCGGGGGTGAAAACAGGTGTGGGTACTTGAACTTCATATTTTCTTCCGCTTTCTAAGTCATTTCTTCTCAGTTATTGTTTTGCCACAAGACTTTGACTGAAGCTATTTCCTTGTTTCTAAGCCTCCGTACTTGCCTATCTAATATGGTAATAGGTACATCTTCATAAGCCAACTTTTCTGTAACTTGCACATCCGCTGCCGGCACAATTCTAATAGGATCTCCAACATATTTTCGTAGCATTGACACGTGAAAAACTGGATGGACTGGTTCCAGTTCTGAGGGTAGGTCCAGTTCATAAGCTACTTGAACTTCCTGCGGACAATCTTATAAGGTCCAATGTATCGAGGACTCAATTTCCCCTTCTTGCCAAATCTCATCACGTCTTTCATCGGCGATGCCTTTAAGAATACCCAATCATCAACTTGGAATTCTAAGTCTCGCCGATGGTTGTCCACATAAGATTTATGGTGACTTTGGGCTGTCAATAGTCGGTTTCAGATACCCTTGACCTTTTCCACTACTTGTTGAATCAACTCAGGGCCTATTAGTTGTACCTCTCCTACTTCAAACCACCCAATTGGGGATCTACACTTTCTTTCATATAATGCTTCATACGGGGCCGTCTGAATACTGGAATGGTACCTGTTGTTGTAAGCAAACTCGATAAGGGGTAAGTGGTCGTCCCAACTACCACCAAAATCTAGGACACATGCCCGTAACATATCTTTCAAAGTCTGAATAATGTGTTCGGCTTTCCCATCAGTTTGCGGATGAAACGCTGTGCTAAGCCTTACCTGAGTACCCAAACCTTCTTGGAAAGACTTCCAGAATTTGGCTGTGAATTGTGCTCCTCGATATGTGATAATAGATATCGGGACACCATGAAGTCGCACAATCTCTTTGAGATAAAACCTTGCATAATCTTCTGCCGAGTATGTGGTTCTGACTGGAAGAAAATGAGTTGATTTCGTGTGTCTGTCCATGATCACCTATATGGAATCATACTTGCTTCGGGAACGAGGTAACCCTACATTGAAATCTATGTTAATCACTTCCCATTTTCAAGTTGGAATCTCCATTGCTTGCAATAATCCTCCTGGCTTTTGATGTTCAATTTTCACTTGTTGGCAATTTGGACACCGAGCTACAAATTCTACTATAGATTTCTTCATTCCATCCTACCAATACATTAGCTTAAGATCGTGATACACCTAAGAGTAATGTGCTTCATCTAGAATTCGATGACGTAATTCTGCAACATTTGGAACACATAGCCTGTCTCATTATCTAAGAACCCAATCTGTAGAGATTTCAAATAGAGACTTTCTTTCTCATGAAGTGTATCTCTATAGTGGCTTAACTGAGGATCTTTATATTGACGCTCTTTCACCTCCATGTCCAAGGATAAAACAGTCGGATTATTAATATCAATTCCAGCACTGCCTGAATCAATTAGACGAACTCCGAGGCTGGCTAGCTGGTGGAGCTCACAAATTAATTCTTTCTTCTCCGGAGGAACCTCACATAAGCTACCCATTGATTTGCGGCTAAGTGCATAAGCTACTACATTCGCCTTCCTAGGATGATATAAAATGCTTACATCATAATTTTTCAGTAACTCTAACCACCGCCTCTGCCGAAGATTTAACTCCTTCTGCTTGAAAATATATTGGAGACTCTTGTGATCTTTATAAATATCAACATGTACACCATACAAGTAGTGTCTCCACATCTTTAATGCATGAATAACCTCAGCTAATTCAAGGTCATGGGTTGGATAGTTCTTCTCGTGTTTCTGCAACTGCCTTGAAGCATAGGCAATGACTTTACCGTACTGTATCAACACACATCCTAACCCAACACCAGAGGCATCACAATATACAACATAAGCATCTGGCCCTTCTGGGAGTGTCAGGACTAGGGCTGAAGTTAATCTATCCTTCAATTCTTGGAAACTACGTTCACAAGCTTCAGTGCATTGGAATCTTGCTGACTTCTGAGTTAGCTTCGTCAATGGTGCTGGAATAGTGGAAAACCCTTCCACAAATCTTCTATAATAACCTGCCAATCCCAGAAAACTAAGGACTTTTGTAGGTGTTGTGGGCCTCGGCCAAGTCTTCACAACTTCAATCTTCTGAATATCAACTCGAATGCCATCAACCAAAATAACATGGCATAGAAAGGTCACAGAATTTATCCAAAACTCGCTTTTCAAAAATTATGCATACAATTCTCGAGTCCGAAGAATTCCAAGGACAATACGCAAATGGTTTGCATGCTCTGATTCTGTCCGAGAGTATACTAAAATATCATTTATGAACACTATCACGAACAGATCTAAAAGAGGCCTAAATACATTGTTTATCAAATTCACAAACACCGCCAGAGCATTAGTTAACCCAAATGACATCACCCGAAATTCAAAAGGCCATATCTCGTTCCGAAAACTGTTTTGGGAATATCTTCTTCTCTAACTCTCACTTGATGGTAGCCTGACCTCAGATCTATTTTGGAAAACCACTTGGCACCCTGTAATTGGTCAAACAAATCATCAATTCTCGGGAGAGGATATTTATTATTTATCGTCACCTTATTCAACTGTCTATAATCAATGCAAATCCGTAGGGAACAATCTTTCTTCCTCACAAATAGGACAGGTTCTCCCCACGGTGATGAACTGGGCATAATAAACCCCTTCTCAAGTAAATCTTTGAGTTACGCCTTTAGCTCTTTCAATTCTGCAGGAGCCATTCGGTAAGGAGGAATAGAGATTGGTTTAGTATCCGGTAACACATCAATAGAAAAATCAATCTCTCTATCCGGAGGAAGGCCTGGACGTTCATCTGGAAATACATCTGGAAATTCATTCACTACCGGGACAGATTGAAAAGTCGATGGCTCTGCTTCGGTGTCATGAACTCGGACTAGGTGATAAATGTAACCTTTTGCTATCATCTTCCTTGCCTTAAGGTAGGAAATAAACCTACCTCTGGGAGGCACTGTATTACCTTTCCATTCAAGTACGGATCTCCCGGGAATTGGAATCGAACCACTTTCATTCTGCAATCGACATTAGCATAACAAGAGGCCAACCAATCCATACCCATAATCACATCAAAATCTAACATTTCCAGCTCAACTAAATCAACTTTAGTCTGGCGATCGCATACCACAATTACACAATTCTTGTATACTTGTCTAGCTATCACGGGATCACCAACCGGAGTAGATACCTCAAAAGGCTTAATTGGCTTGGGTTTCACCCCAATACGGCTAGCAATGTAAGGAGTAATATAAGATAACGTGGAACCCAGATCTATCAGTGCATAAACCTCATGAGAGAATATAGCTAGTATACCTGTAACCACATATGGGGAGGACTCAAGATTCTGTCGTCCGGCTAAAGCATAGATACGAGGTTGGGTACCACCTGAACTGGACGCTCCCCCTCTGCCTCTACCTCTACCTCGACCTACTGGAGTCTGGGGAGTCTGCTCTATCGGGCGGATAGACGAAGAAGAACCAACGGCTGATCTTATGGGCTGAACCCTAACTCTACCACTCATCAACGAGCAATCTCGCATCATATGCCCAACCTGACCACAAGCATATCAAGCATCTGAACCTCGATTACACTGACCGGAATGTAATCTATCGCGCTGGCTACATCGCGGCACTGGTGGTCTCTGCTGGCTAACATCACCCCTAAACTGAGAACCTGAAACTCTTGAACTCTGACCCGGACCAAAATAAATAGGGCGATCAAATCTCCTGCCCACAAACTGAAGAGGTGCACTTGTCACCGACTAGCCTAAATATCTGGAATATGACTGTCTCGATCCCCCTCTATAGTCGCTGTCGGCACCAACAGATCTGGCCCTTTTACTCTGCCCTCTATCAATATCGCGCTCACCCCTTGGCGGATGTTGCTGCTCTTTTAAGTTCTGGTCATGGGTCTGAATACGGGAAATATCCATCCCCTCTTGCAACGAAGCTGTCAAGTAGTCTTTGAACAAATGTGGCCTTAAGCCACTCACAAACCTATGCACTCTATGTCCCATATCGGCTACCATAGTAGGAGCATATCTAGCCAATGAATTAAAGTGAGGGCTATACTCCCGGTGTTATATCCCGCATTTTGTACATTCGGATAATTCAAGACAATTGCAAGAAGTTAAGGACAAGGCTATATTTTGATCTTGTTTAATACACAAGTTGTTTATGAAAATTTTTGAAGTGGAAATATTAAGAAAGGCTAGGGGTAAAAAGGGAAATTCACAAGGTGGCCCATGGAAATATGAAGAAAAATTTGGGGTTAAAAGTTGATTTTGGAAAACTTATAATTCTTGAAAATAAGGGACAAGTGGCCGTGTGCTATGGTGTGGGCTATAGCCCACATGTGTACATTATATATGGGAATAAAAGATGATAATTCATCACATTTTTCATCATCTTTCACTCTAGAAAGTTGAAGAACCTTGGAGAAGAAAAGAGGAAAGCCTATTCGGCCATGGTAGCAAAAAGTTAAGGTCCAAAAATATTGATCAAAAATTATTTTCTTCTAGCAAAACAACCAATTGGAAGGTCCCTAGAAAAGTGAAGTAGTCATTGGGGCAAGCAAAACATCTATTCTTGCAAGCTACAAATCCTAGCCAAGTGAGAAGATGAGTGGGAAAAGGTAAGGTTCAATCTCCTTTCTCATATGTTATGAATGGTTTGTATATGTTGTAGTAGGTGGAAATGGATGAAATTCATGAAAGTGTGGATGCTATGTTGTAGCCGTGTAGGTTGGTGCTTGGCCGTGTATGTGTGGTGTTGTGTAGGGATGATGAACTAATTTTATCTAGTATTTTGGTTATTGTCGTCATGAATTCTATGATGAAAATGAGGGTTTAATGATTCAAGTTGAAGTTGAAATTGTTGTGGGTTGTTTTAGAAGCCAATGTGATTTGAATGTAGTTTCTTGTATTTATGGAAAATAATGTTGTTAGTGTGTGAATTATTGGTGTAGTTCATGAAATTGAAAGAAGGAAATGTGTTGTTATTGTTCTTGTTGCATTTGGAAGGTTTCGGGTGGAGTGGCATATTGGTTAGATTATTTTGAATATTGTACGGATTGTTTGAAGTGTTCTTGAATATTGTTTGAATGGTTCGGATTAGTACTTGAATATGTAAGCAATTATGAATTGAACATAAATGAAACGACGTCGAAGTTTGTAGAAAGAAGTTGCTAACGTTGGAATGCGTTTTGAATTGATTGTTGATATTGTTAGAATGACTGTTGGTATTTGTTGTTGATGATTTGACCGAGTTGGATTCTCGGGGTTAGTTGTATTTACAGGGGAAATGCTGCCGAAATTTCTGCAAATAAAGTGTTGGTTGAAGATTGAACTTCTAAGTATCTATAGCTAATGTTTGGTATACACTAATATTGTTGTAGATCTTGCGAAGCCAAAGACTTAAGTTCGGATTAGCGTAGGAAGCGGGAAAGGTATGTAAGGCTTACCCTTTCTTTCTTTTGGCATGTCCTAGAGCTAAGTAAGTTATGATACGTATCTTGGGGTAACTCTATTCTTGATTCCGAGCTTGTTAATGATTCTTATTCACTTCTTGATATGAGTATACTTAGTATAGTCAAGCTTATCGTACGATTGAATAACAAGCAAAGCATAAAGAGTTCTTGTTTTCTTTTAAAGAGTTCTGTAAGTAGTAATGTCCCTAACTTTCGTGGATGGTCTCGGGTTGTTTTGGAAATGTTCGTAGAGGTTTCTATAATGAATAACGTTCCTAACTTTCATATGCTAACTCAGATTGTTTTGGAAACGTTCATGGAGGTTTCTATAATGAATAATGTCCATAACTTTCTTCTGCTAACTCGGATTGACTCGAAACGTGTTCATGATCCTTCAAGTGTCGATTAGTGTACTTATCTGTTGAGTCCTAAAAATTGATTTATATGCATATGGTTTTACTAATGATTTTGAGAAAATTAGTTTTATACTAAAGGAAACATAAAGTTAGATTTTCAAAACCACTCCGAAGGGGGTGCGAGATTTTACTATTTTGTTTCATTTACGATTTATGTTTACACTCTATAGCATCATTTCTTTGTATTGAAATTCGTGGATTAAGTTGTGTTGACACCATCATCATTATTATGCTGGAAGCGGCATGCCCGAAGGGGCCATGCTTATTATTATGTCGGGACCAGCATGCCCGAAGGGGCCATCATTACTATTATGTCGGAAGCGGCATGCCCGAAGGGGCCATCATTATTATTATGTCGGAACCGGCATGCCCGAAGGGGCTGTCACGACCCAACTCCGTAGGCCGCGACTAGTGCCCGTGTTGGACACCCAAACGTACCCAATAACCCAAATTAGCATAACGACAGAATATTTTCAAATATAAAAGTCACTTGGCGTTAATAATTATCATAAATGAACTGACACAATACATGGAAGCCGATGAGGCTGTCACAGATCATATCATACCCAAACATATACAGAACCCACACAAGTATGTCTACAGACCTCTACAGATCATAACAGAATCATAAGACGGGACAGGGCCCCGTCATACCCCTGAATAGCATACATATACATAATAGCGGCAGGCGGCTCTTTTGTGGGACATCTATTCTGCTATATTGGGAGCGCTCTTTTGTTCAGGCCCTGTTATGTATATAGGGGATCAGCAGAATATAGTAGAATAGATGTCCTAGGCAGGCGGTCAGCAAATCTGTCTTCTGTACTTGCGCGGCATGAAAATGCAGCCCCCGAAGAAAGGGGATCAGTACGAAATATGTACTGAGTATGTAAAGCACAGAACGTAGTAACAAAGTCATAATCAAAGAATAAGGTACAGAAAATGGACAGAATATCCAGACTAGCAAAATGCTGATCATAAAGCATAAATAGTATTTGTTGAAAACATATGTCGTACCTGGTCCCATTACGGAACAAGATCATAACCGAAACAGAACTTACAGAGAAGTGAGTGTGACGTCCGAAGTATCAAATGCGTATTTTCAAAACATGAGGAGTATGTGCAGAAACATATACCATATCATATCCGGCCCCTGCCAAGGGACTCGGCAAACAGAACGTGGCCACCCCCCCGACGCTGGTGCCACCATACATAAGGAACAGAGTAGGGGATAACCCCGTAACATAACATAGCATATCAGATGGCCATATCAGATCATATCAGCGTGTGTACATGGCACAACATACTCCACAAACCCATGTACATGTATACCTGCCCCCTCACATCGAGGCACGGCGAACAATGCAGAGGATTACGCTTGACAACATATCCTGGCCCGGGCTCAGTGTGGGAAACATTGAGGCATCCACGAATGGAGTAGTGAGAAACTAAATGCAATAAAAATATCATAGGTTTCCAGAGACTCAATGAGGCATATCGAAGGACAAATCAAATCAATGAGATCGGACATAATCATAGTAAGTGTATGTCGTATGTCATAATGAGTTACGGAAAATAATCCCTCTGGGATCGTTTTCATATTCCCAAAATGGTTTACCAAACTCGAGGGAGTCATTAAAATAATTTTCCTTCAGTATTTAGAAGGATAGTTAAAACATTTCATTTTATATTGTTCGAAAATAAAGCAATAGTATAATAAGAGAGCAAAGCGGGAATAGTGGGAAACTAAATGTAATACGAAATATCGTACCTTTACAGAGACTCAATATAGTATTCAGAATAAGTATCATTAGTAGTTGGAAAAGTAGTTAAGACGTTTCCTTAAAAATCGCTTGAAATCAAGTTACAAATTACCATAAGGGTAAAATCGGAAATAGTGGGCCCACCTCGGGACAAACAAAGCGGCGGGCTCAAATTACGTATATTAAGCTTATGAGGTCACCTACAACGGTCTTAGGGATATTCCATAACTTTCTAGGCAGTTTGGAGAAGTTTGCATAATTTTTCAATAAAGCATACTTAAGGGGTTCAATTCTATTGAACGAAAAAAGAGTATTTTCAAATGCGGATTCAGATGGACAGATTGTCTTCCGAGGTGCAAATCCAATCCTAGTACACCTAGGACATGCCAAAAGAAGAATCGGGATAGCTTTACATACCTTTTACGCACTTTACGCCTTCCCAGGTTCACTTCTCGTTTCGTCCAAAATCTGCAAATGGTCACATTTACCAAATGTTAACCATAAGGCTTTAGGCTTAAATCTCAAATCAACACTTTTCTACAGAAATTTGGGCAGCATTTCCCCTATACATATAGCACCGCAGAGAATTCAACTCGGCCAAAATAATCATCAACAACCCAACAACAACACTAACAACAACAACAACAACTACAAAACACACAATATGGCACAACTAGCCTTCTTTTCGACATAATGTCATAAACTTCATTCCCACTTCATATTCTCAAATCAATATCAACATTCTCGTATTCATTACTAATCAAGATCATTACAATAAAATTCGGAAGCATTTCATATCATTTCTACAAAATATTCACAAGATATACCAAATATACAAACTTTCCACCAAAGTCATAATTCCTCCAAAACATCTAATGTTTAACAAACATTTTCATAACATGTTTCCATCTTCCAAGTTCATCAACAATCATCATAATTTACACCTTAACAACTTCATTTCCATAATGTCGTAAAATCATACTAAAATGGCATAAGCTTCTACATTCCATTTCAATGCAAACTTACATTATTTCACCTTCATTTACATTGCAAAGATCACAACAACACAACTAACATATTAAACAACATTAATTCATTTCCATTTCAATTTCAATACACCACTCGGCCAACACATACATTTCCAACTTCAACCAAATTCATTCAACTTTCATTCTCAATATGAATTCCATCATACTCACAACTAGAATACAACATAAATTCAACTCACCATAGGTATACAACATTTATACACACATGGCTACATGCCAACTTATATACCCACTTTGTAAACTTCCATATTTCGATACTTTCTACTCATTTCTACATACTACAACACAAACAAACCTTCATAACATAATAACATGGAATGAATTCTTACCTTTTTCTCCAATCTTCTTCACTTAACCAAAGTGCGGAAACGACGAAACGGATGAACCATCTTCCGAAATAATTATACCACGTTGTAGAGGGTACTTGAATTGGTAGGAATACTACAAGAAAATAATTTTTGGAACAATATTTAAGGTACCTAATTTCCATGGGTCTTGGCCGAAATGGCCCTTAGTTTTTGTTCTTGTTTGTCTTGTTTTTCTCCTTGTTAATTTCATGAACCTTCTAAAGGATAAAGGCTACTTATAATTAATTGGCACATGGAAAATATTCATTAATTTGGTGGTCTTGGGCCTATGATGGCCGGCCACCCCTTCTCTTTTGGGCTTGATTTTTTTTTTTCATTTTTCTTGGGCCAACCCGGTTGGTCCCGAATTGGGCATAGCCCACTGACCTTTCGACCTTAAAACGTCCATATCTCCTTGTACCGACGTCACCTAGGAACCCACGACCTATGGTTGGAAAGCTAATTCAATTATCTATAACTTCTATCTCTTGGTATATTTCCAAATTCCAAACTTATAATACCGTTTTTGCCCCTCAAAGTCAGGTCACCCGAAAACGTTTTCTTAAAAATATTCGTTTGGAGGGCTTCCACTTTGATTTGGCCCAAGGGCACTTCATGAGTTGTGCTTAACATTACATATGTGATTCATATGACTTTTCAGATGTTCCAAAAACAAATCTCGGTGTGTGGGCCCCACCCCAGCAGATACTCCGAGGTTCAAAAATACGGGATATAACAGGGGCCATCATTATTATTATGTCGGAAGCGGCATGCCCGAAGGGGCCATCATTATTATTATGTCGGAACCGGCATGCCCGAAGGGGCCATTATTATTATTATGTCGGAAGCGGCATGCCCGAAGGGGCCATCATTATTATTATGTCAGAACTGGCATGCCCGAAGGGGCCATCATCATTATTATTATGCCGGAAGCGGCATGCCCGAAGGGGCCATCATCATTATTATGCCGGAAGCGGCCGTCCGAAGGGACTATTGTGATACCAAATTTATATTGTGTATTCTAGAATTTGCATGTGCGGTAATTATATTGTGCATGCTAGAATTTGGGTAAAGGCCACAGGACTTGGTTTAGAATGTTGTTTCAGGTTACTTACAGTTTGATTTCTAAACTTGTTTACTGCTGCACCTTCCTTGTGCTATGATTCAGTAATGCTTTACATATTCAGTACATATTCCGTACTGACCCCCTTTCTTCGGGGGCTGCGTTTCATGCCGCGCAGGTGCATACAGATGAGTAGAGGATATTGCTAGAAGATGTTCCAGCTGAATTGGTGAGCTCAATTTCCTTCCGGATTGTTGCCGAGTCAGAGTACTTACGTTATGGTATCTCGTCTATATTAGAGACTTTGCAGACAGCGTCCTGTGGTACGTTTGTCGGGATGTTGACAGAGTGATGTCAGCTGAACCATTTGTGTACGTTAAAAGAGCATGTATTTTAGATGATTTCAATTGGGTTAAAGTACTTATTTGATTGAAAGTTTACATGAACGTTATAAGGATAATGATCTCTATGTGAAAAGTTTCATGTTTTTAAAAAGTTTTTGAAATGACAGGTTTTGATAGAGCGAATGTCTAAGGGTTCGCTCGACTCTGATGAGAGTCGGGTGCCCGTCATGCCTTATCAAGATGAGGGTGTGACACCCGGGCACTTATGTTTCCTTGCTTAAGATTCAGAAATCTATCAGCCCTGGCTCGACGAACCTCGGGTAGTGACGGATGAAGGCGTCCACGAATTCTTGCCAGACTGGGGGAGGTGCATTTTATTTTCTTGAAGATATCCAATTATTATACCAAAGAACCATCACATCCCGGAGTCTATAAGATGCTAACTCCACAGATTCAGTATTGGAGGCATGAATAATTTTCAATGTTCTCAACATCTCATCAATAAAACCTTGCTGGTCTTCATCCGGCTTTGACCCGAAAAACTCTGGAGGGTTTAAACTCATAAAATCTTGGGCTCGAGTACTAGTCGCCCTGTCACCTGAACCTGCGCTCTGCCAATGTGCCTGAGCAGCAACTAACTGTGTCAGTAGCTGATAGCTTCGGTCATTTATTGACCCGAAGCAGCCGGTGGAGGAACTGGAGGCACAGAGCCAGAGCTGAAGCCCCCCTTGCTCTTATAAATTAGGCGGAGTGTGAGAGGTATTAGATGGAGCCTCATTATAGGATTCGCTTTCCTCTACATTGGTTTGGCGGCTCCCTTTCTATCCACCTTTTTGTTGTAGCCTTGCCCTTCTGGGCGGCTGTAGCTTTTCTCTTTGGCGATATCACTGAAATCATATCGCACAATTAGGGAGGAGAAAATCTTATAACATGGATCTATGGCTCGATCTAATAAGAAGAAGAATGGTCATTTTTCCTAAATGCCCCGCTGCCTCTTATTTATAAGTGTGGCGCGCTTCACACCCATAAACGAGACTTTTCTGGACATGGCTCGTAGACACACCCTAGGACGGAACTGCTCTGGTACCACTTTTATCACGACCTGACTAGGGGCCATGACGGGTGCCCGGAGATGACTACCGAGCACCTCTCATTAAGCTAATCATCATACTCAACCTGAACTTATATAATCTCCAAGCAACCCATATCTATATACATAAGCCCTCACGGCTACTAAAATGATATACAAAAGTACAACGTAGTCATTATGGGACATCTACTACCTACACATACGTATCTACGAGCCTCTACTAGAGTACTAGACATAAAGACGGGACAGGACCCCGTCATGCCCAAAACATATGTACACAAAATAATGTATATCAAACAGCACCTCCGGAATAATGGAGTGCTCGTGTGAGTCTGCTGATCAACACCTATGAATCTAGGTCGCCTCTCTGTCTACCTGTGGGCATGAACACAACGTCCAAAAAGAAAGGACGTCAGTACGAGTATTGTACTGAGTATGTAAGGCATGAACAAGAATAACATATCAATGAAATAAGGAGACATCACGTAAGGAACAACCTGTACTGAATAATGCATGCTAGCTGACCTCATAAACATCATCATATCAAATATATATATATATATATATATATATATATATATATATATATATATATATATATATAAGCTGCCCGACCATAGAGACTCCTAATTTCCGGAATGTAAGAAGGTCATGGAGAGATAGGGAGGATCATGCCTTAGAGAAGAAAGGACTAGCCTTGCATACCTTTTTGTTTAGCTACTTTATCACTTGAACGTTCCCCTCCAATATTCACGTTTCTACCATCAAGAGAGTTCGTACTAATATTGGATAATCGATAACATAAGCATGCTTGAACTAAAGCTAGAGAAGATTGGGCAGCATCTCCTTTGTTTATACAACTTTCTCCATATCACATATCAACCCCCAAACGTCAATAACAATATTCATCATATCATAATCAACAATCTTCATCAATCATACGTTATTCAATTCTCCTACTTCCATTCCAAGGGCATCCATAACCATGGTCATAATACAACATTACCTTCATCCTTATATAATGTTTCATCCATACTCTTAATATCATTTATAACATAACTATACTCGTAACATATAAAGAATCATGATTCATATTAAGCTACTAAAAATGTCACTATTCTCATATTTGTAACCCATTTTCTATTTCCTTCCATAATCCAAGTCTTTCAACCTCTCAATACTCTAAATAACATGAATTGATCATAAAACTTACCTTTGATAGTATGAGAATGACCTTTGGATGGAAACACTCCACTTGAGAAAACCCTAGCTTCAATCCAAGGAGATTTCTTGACTCCAAGCAACCCTAGAGAGCTCTTTGCACTGATTCCCTTGGTTTGATAAAGTTGATCCTTGATTTCCCTTGGATATGTGTTGGTATAGTATGGAGAGAGTTCTTGAGGTTTCTTGAGTTGTGGAGAGAAAAATGGAAATGAAATAATGAACTTAGGTCCCTTATATAAAACTTAAAAATCTGTCCCGACCCCAACCTACGGCCTATTATACGGACCGTATAATTTATGCAGTCCGTATAAAGGACCGTATATTTCTTCGAGAACCTCATCCTTCTCTGGGAGGATTCTATGGTCAGACATACGGGCAGTATCTTTTATACGGTCTGTATAAAGGACCGTATAATCCATAACTTCCCGAAACTTGTTCTCGTCAACCCGTTTGATCTCCAATCCTTATGGAACCTTATTAACACTTGTTTAATTGACAACTTAAGGAGCATTATAGATTTTCCTCAAGACATTATTAGATCAACCTTAGCTCGGTACGTTATAAAATTCTTCCGAAACACAACGTATACTTCACCTTTCTCTACAAACTTTCTTCTTTTGCCTCAAACGTCTTTGGAATCTCAATTAGAACCATTAAATAATGCTTCTTACTTATAGAAACATCATATACTTCTCACACTGCATTATTCTATCTGCTATACGCCCGATGTGAAATTTTTTGAGGTGTAACATAAATAACCAAGAATACATTACCTTTTGCATATATGAAAGAGTTATCAAACCAGTCCCATCTCAAAGATCAAGATCATGCCTTAGAATGTTGACAAACCATCTCCAAGTGAAAGTATTCTCAACTTCAACCACTGCCCAGGCCAGCGGTAGCATCTGGTTGTTCCCATCCTTACAAACAACCACAAGCAATTGGCCTTTACTAACGCCTTTAAAAAACAGCCATCCAACCCAATTTCTCTCCTACAACCAGCCTTGAATGGCTTCTTCATGGCATCAAAACATATATAAAAGGACTAAAACATTTTGATTCCACCTTCAAAAGTTTCTTCACTCAGCCTAACCACACATGTGCTTCCTGGATTAGTCCTTAAAAGCTCATCCCTATAATCCAAAATTCTTTTGAACTCCTTCACATGATCACCCATGATTTGTTGCAAAACAATGCTTCTAGCTTTCCTTGCCATAGTCCTACCAATATACACCTCCAATTCCTTTTTTTACCAAATTTTGGAGCTCAAAAATTCTAATGCCAAGTTTAGAAATAATTCTGTCCTTTTACCTTTCTGAAATATACATGGAATTTACCAATTTATTCTTTGTTGTGCCATTGCACTTGTTAAAATGATTATAATTCTTCACAACAAAATCATTTGTTCTAGAATCATAACTGCCAAACAATAACGATGGACAACCAGCAGTACACTTTACCCTCATCCTAGTTGGGGTTCATTGATATATTTATCCAACTCTATATATTCTTGAACTGAATACCTAGTAATTGCCTTCCTAAACTGTTTAACACTGTCAAATGTAAGACCAGTCTCCCAAACTATTTCTTTACACTTAGGATAAAAAATAACCCTATTTCAAATTCTATTTGGTCTCCTTGTCTTTTTGGTAGGCTTTTCAACCACACCTTCACCTTTATCATCAGCTTCATCATCAGTCTCTATTTCAAAGCTAATAGGTTCATCTGAGTCATAGAATGGCTCATCCCCACCCAATTTTCCTTCAAAGGTACTCTTACTCCTAGATAAATACTCATCATATCCCATATCTATACCCTTTGGCCCTAAACCTATCCCTTTCGATCTCTATAACCTTTTCTTTCTTCATCTTTGATTTTGCAGCCACCCTTTCTTTCCTTACATTCCTATCCTCCTCATGGACATCACAATCAAATTCTTCTTCTTCACTTCCTTTACCACTACATTGTCAGACTCCTCAGATTCTCTCTCACTTTCCCAGTCAGAATAATCATCATCATCATCAGCTGTTGAAGTAGTAGTAGCTGCAGCAGCAGCTGAAGTCCCACCCAAGGGTTCATCAATGTTATACCCCGTATTTTTGTACGTTGGATTATCCGTAAGTTAATCGACGTAAGTTCAAGGACAAGGTTATTTTTGAGATTTGAGACAAGGACTTTTTAATCCCGTTTTTAATAAAGTGCACGATTTGGTGTAAATTTCAATTAGTGTAGAAATATTAGTGGAGATTAGGGATTAACTAACCATGATTAGATTATTAAGTGGAGATTTATAATTAATTAAGTTAATTAGAGTGCCAAATGGACCCCACTACAACATGGCCAAATCTGATTGGTCCATGCCATAGTGGGACATGTGTCTAATGGGTGGGCTGCATATATAATGTATATGATGACTCATTTAATAACATCTTCATTCACAAATTTCTTGAAAACAATTGCATAACACAGCCATGGCAGCTCACGGCCACTGCAGTTCATCATCTTAATTTTTTTTAAAAAAAAAATCCCAAAGGTGTTCTACACATTCAAGGAGGCAGCAACCTTAAGGTTTAAATTGAATTGAGGAAGAAGAAGTGATGCAATTGGTGCAAGTGAGTATAGGATCTGTCCTAACTAAATTAAGGTAAGATCTTCTTTTTTTATGGTATAATTGGAGTAGATGATGTTGTAATTAAGAGATTAACTCTTATTAAGTGGAATTGGATGCAAGGAATTGTACACATTAATGTTAAGGTTCTATTTGGACCGTGTTGGGGTCGTTCCAAATTAATAATAATGGATTAAGTTTGATTAGTGTTGTCGTTATTGTTGTATTGTATTTGAGGGTAATTTGTTTATGTTGGAGGGCTGGAATTATAGTTATAGATAAGTATAGGTGCTGTTGTTCATGGCAATATTATGCTCTTTTCCGTGCGTTTGTAATTTTGCGAAGTAAAGGTCGAAAAGTGTATTTTTGATGTTGTAGTTTTGGTGGACTGTTTCGAGCTTGTTATTGAAACGATATTGAAGTAATTTTCTTGTACATGGATGGTAGTTGATGTTGTTGTCATGTTGTTACTGATATGGTTCATAAATTTGGAAGAAAACAAGTGTATAACGTATCGTATACGAAGCGTATGTTGGTCTGTTTGGTGTATAATCTTAGATGTTAATGATTTGGATTGAAAAAGGATTAAGAGAGGTTATTGGGTTGTTTGAGTTGTTTATGGGCTGGATTTTAAGGATTTGATATGATTATTTCTATTATCGTTGTTGTTGGTATTGTTGTGATAACCGGAGATTAATTGGAAGTTCGGGTTAGGCGAGTTATATAGAGGAAATGCTGCCCGATTTATGTTAAGTTCTTAACTAATCAAAATGCTAATCAAGGAGTATAAACTAAGGAGTGATTCCCATAAGTGATTGGTTGTAGATTTATAATTTTGGGAAGTCGTAGTTTATTAACAATAGTGTTACTCTCATATTAATAGGCTAATGGAGCGACGAAGAAAGCTTGGTTACAGTTGATCTATAACAGGTATGTAAAGCTAACCCTTCTTTCTTTTGGCATGATCTTTATAAACAAATAGACGACGAGCATATAACTCCAAAGAAACTCCTATTCTTAGAGACACTAGGATGGCTAATGTTCTTGATATCCAGAACGTATTTCACATTATCTTGATACGTGTCTATAATTCTTGAAGTTCTATTTGATATAATCCATAGTGACATTCGAGGGGTACTTGATATGATTGTTATCTTTGATGCTCAAGTATTATTTCATTCTACCTATTCTATTGAGTCTCAGATGATGATTTAGTTTTTATATGGTTGCTCACTACTCTGCTCGTGCATGTTGTTAATATAACTTTCACCGAGTCCCGTGGTATGTTTTCGTGCACAGTTTCACTGCATTGTTCACTGAGTCCCTCACTAGAGGGCCGGGTACGGTATATATATATATATATATATATATATATATATATATATATATATATATATATATATGATGTGATTATGGCACCGAGTATGGTATATGATGACTTTATTCACCGAGTCCCATAATGGGCCGGATATGGTATATGGTATAGACATGCATGATTCTTATCTCGTAAGGCACAGGTGCATTGGTATCTTTGATTATCATACTTGCCTTCTGTAATCTTCTATTTAGTTATGATTCTCTTTATTGTATTTCATGCTTTATATACTCAGTACATATCTCGTACTGACCCACTTTCTTCGGGGGGCTGCGTTTCATGCTCACAGGTACAGATACTCGATTTGGTGATCCTCCAGCTTAGGACTTCTGCTCAGCTGTTTGGAGAGCTCCATTGTTTCGGAGCCTAGACTATTTTGGTACAGATCTTTTGATATAGACTTTTGTATATGTCCAGGGGTACGGCAGGGCCCTGTCCCGTCATATTTCACTTTTATACTCTTAGAGGTCTGTAGACATATGTGGGTTGTATATAGGTTTTGGTCAGTTGTGTCTATATGGTTTGCTTTGGATATCCCCGTGTATAGTGGCAGCCTTGTCGGCTTGCGTATTGTGTTATTGTTATGCTGTGGTTAGCCGTGACTCTAGGGGAGACAGGTTTATGATATGTGGCGTTGTGAATCCTTCGTTTGTTTTTATAAGTTTTCATATTGTCTTTAGTTTCAGTTTGACTATATTTGACAGGTTCGTATACGAGTGTTCAGTTCGGGCACTAGTCATGGCCCATGGGGTTGGGTCGTGACAAAAGTGGTATCAGAGCAGTTCATCTTCGGAGTGTCTACAGACCGTGTCTAGTAGAGTCTTGTTTATCGGTGTGTTGTGCACCACATCTATAAACAGGAAGCTACAAGGTATTTTGGATGTTTCTTTTCCTTCTTACTCTAGATCGTGCGATAGAGCTATATTATCAGGATAACCCCTCCCTAACAAATTATTGTGTTTATAGCTATGCCTCCAAATAAAGCGACAGTTGCCCAGAAGGGCAAATCGGTAGCAAGAGATACATTAAGGATAATCAAGGCTTCTGAGACTGAGTGTGTTGTGTTGGCTTCGTATCGGTTGCGTGATATAGCTGTTAATTGGTATGAGCCGTGGGAGTTATCCAGGGGCGAAGGTGCTCCTCCAGCAGTATGGGATGAGTTTGTGGAGGCTTTCCTTGGCCACTTCCTGCCTCCAGAGATGAGGCGAGCTAGAGTTGATAGATTCTTACATTTGAGGCAGAGTGGCAGGAGCGTTTGAGAGTACAGTCTTGAGTTTGATTCGTTGGATAGATATGTGCCTACTATTGTAGCTGATATAGCTGATAGAGTGCATCGTTATGTGATGGGGCTGGATCGTTATTTGATTGATGGCTGTATGGCAGTGGATCTTCAGCCAGGCATGGATATTTCTCGGGTACATGCATATGCACAGGGGGTAGAGGATCGACACAGAGGACGTCAGCCAGATAGAGATTACGATAGAGGCCAGCATAAGAGGGCTAGATCGGCTGGTTATCCTGGTGAGTTTCGAGGCAGGCAGCCTCAGCAGTATATTAGATATTCTTCCCAGCCAGCACGGAGTGCACCCCCACAGTTCACAGGTAGGAGATTTGACAGCACAGGGTCTTCAGGATCCGGTCAGAGCTCCAAAGCTTCGGGTTCGCAGATGAATAGAGGTTTGAGTCAGTCGAGGCCACCTTTGCCTCGGTGTTCTCGGTGTGGTAGGCTCCATTTCGGGGAATGCCGTCTTGCTATAGGTGCTTGTTTTTCTTGCGGCCGTCAGGGCCATATAAAGAGAGAGTGTCCTTATGGGGATGGTGTAGGTGGTATGGCTCAGCCTACTAGGTCGGTTGCTGGTTCATCTTCTTCTTTAGCTATGAGCCCTATGGGGCAGGGTATTCAGGCATCACCAGGCCGTGGTAGAGGTCGTGGCGGAGCTTCCAGTTCTAGCGGTCCTTCGAATCACATATATGCCTTGGCTAGTAGCAGGATCAGGAGGCGTCACCGAATGTGGTTACAGGTATATTATCGATTTTCTCTCGAGACATATATGCATTGATAGATCCAGGCTCCGCCTTATCATATATATCTCCCTTTGTTGCTAGTAGAATCGGGATAGAACTTGAGTTGATAGAACCATTTGAAGTAGCTACACCGGTAGGAGATTCTGTCATAGCAAAGCAAGTATATAGAAATTGTTCGGTGATTATATATAGTCGTCACACCGTGGCAGATATGATAGAGTTAGATATGACTGAGTTTGATGTTATTATGGGTATGGATTGGTTAGCTTCTTGTTATGCTAACGTTGATTGTAGAGACAAGATAGTTCGATTTCAGTTCCCAGGAGAGCCGATTATAGAGTGGATGGGGAATACAACATCGCCGAGGGGTAAGTTTATTTCATACCTCGAGGCAAGGAAGATGGTTAGAAAGGGTTATATTTATCATCTGGTTCGTGTGCATGACCTGAAAGCAGAGGTACTGTTATATCCTGCATTTTCGAACGTCGAATTATTTGTAAGCTGAGATGGGGCCCACACATCAAGATTTTTTTTGGGACATGTGAAAAGTTATATGAATCGTATATGTAAAGTTAAACACAACCCGTGAAGGGCCCTGGGGCCAAATCAAAGTGGAAGCCCTCCAAACGAATATGTTTAAGAAAACGTTTTCGGATGACCTGACTTGGAGGGGCAAAAACGGCATTATAAGTTTGGAATTTGGGAAAACGCCCAGAAATAAAAGTTGTAGATAATTGAAATAGCTTTCCAACGGTAGGTTGTGGGCTCCCAGGCGACGTCGGTACAAGGAGATATGGATGTTTTAAGGTCGAAAGGTCAAGCTGGGCAGTGAAATGGGCCCAACCCGATTCCAATTCGGGTCAGGCCCATTACCCACGCTTTTAATAGAAAAAAATCAGTTTCTCTCCCTCATTTTCAGATCAAGAAACCTGGAAAACTCTAGAGAAAAAGAGAGAGGAGAGCCTAGAGAAAAAAAATTAATTTTTGACCAAAATCGGAGCCCCGAATCCCGAAGCCCATGAAGAGAAAAGTGTTCTACGTCGCGTTGCCTTCGATTTGAGCTAAAAATCAACTAAAAATAAGAGGGTGGACGTGGTGGCTATGCACTTAAGGTATGAATAAGGCTTTTTTTTTTATTGTTAACAAGTTTATTTAGAGTTTTAACGGACTAGAACGAAGAAATAACGTGATAAATTCGTTTGTTGGTATGGCTAAATTGTAGAATGGGGTTTGAAGAAAATTTTGGATGAAAACAATTGTATTTAACTTGTAGAATGTGGAGGATGTTGTTATTGATGTTGTTAGTGTTAATTTTGACCTCTTTGCGAAATTATTAAATAGTTATATCGCGAATTGGTTGGTTGGGAAAATTTGAAAAATAATGTGCGGGCTGTTTTACGGCATATGTTGGTATTGATTTGGAAGTGTGAAGTCGAAATGAGGATTATTGCATTATGTCGTAAAGTAGACTAATTGCGTATATTGTGAATTATGAAAATTGTTGATGTTGTTGATGTTGTTGTTGGGTTGTTGTTGGTTGTGTTGAGCCGAGTTGAATCTCGGGGAGGCTATATGTATAGGGGAAATGCTGCCGAAATTTCGGTAGGCAAGTAATAAAATTTGGATTCTTAAAGGCTTGAATTTGACAATTGGTAAACATGACCATTTGTAGATTTTGGACGAAATTGGAAGTGAAGCTAAGCGAGCATAAGGCGCAATCGAGGTATGTAAAGCTTACCCCTTCATTCTTAGGCATGTTTTGAACATAATAGGCTCGGCCGCGAGCCTTAGATACGACTCCGTTCCTCGGAATTCGAGATGGAAATCCGCCCCAAATTCCTTCAGTGAGATTGAATCATTTTCCTTATAACTTGTCTTCAAAGTGAGCTTTAAGTATGCAACCTTCCTAAACGGAGTCGGAATACTTCCAAATGATTATGGACGACCTCATAAGGTCTACTATCTGTAATTTACGTACGTCTCCTCGGGTTGGCCCGAGGTGGGCCCTCAAGGCCCGATACTTTCTGTATAACTTTAACTACTTTGTTTCTGTCCGACTTTCTCAGACAACATCTGGACTATTATTCTGATCATGATATGACTACTTTTTATATAAATTTTACAAAATGGCTTTGACATCTGAAAATCTGATTCTGGTAATAATCCGTCGTGCCTTCCCAAGCAGGATATAGGCGCATATTATGAACGCTATCCGAATACCCTGATTTGACTCGCCATTTGGCCTACTTCAGTTTGATTGAGTCGGTATAACGATCTGTATGTATGTGGATTCTCATTAATCTGTTCGTGGATGTCTCAATGCTTCCTTTCACCGGATCCCGGGCCGGTTTATATCGTGCGGATGGGCCGCCGAGTCCCTTGTCGGGGGCCGGGTCCCATGTATGAATTCCGAAGTATGATGTGTCCGGTTCCGGGGTACTGTGGTATATGTCGTTCCCGGTTACCGTGTATATGTTACGAAGTATGATGTGTCCGGTTTCCCGGCGTGTGATCTGTCCCCGGGGTTACCCTGGTTATGATATGATGTGTTATGTGACGGAGATGTTCGAAGATACGAAATCTTCTGAAATATGATATGTTGTGGCGCCAGAGGCAGGAGTGGCGACCACGTTCCTGTGCCCTATTATGATTCTGTCTGTCTGATTGGATTCTGATTTTGTCTGTCCGTATGGATTGTGATTCTGCCCGTCCGTCTGGACCATAATTCTGTCCGTCCGTTTGATTTATGGTTCTGTCCGTTATACTTCTGTGCTTCCGGTTCATGCTATGATTATGTTTGTTATGTTTCTGCTTTACATACTCGGTACATTTTTCGTACTGACCCCCGGTTCTTCGGGGGATGCGCTACATGCCCGCAGGTACAGACGCACCTGAAGATACGCCGCCAGTCTAGGGCTCAGATACTGCTATTTTGAAGAGCTCCTTTGGTCCGGAGCGTGTACTTTTGGTATATACCTTCTGTCTTCTGTATATTCTGTATGTATGGCAACTCCGGGTACGGCGGGGCCCTGTCCCGTCATATGACTCTGTAAGTCTGTTAGAGGCCTGTAGATATGTTTGTGGGTTAGGGTCTTTCTGTACGGATGTGTGTATATGTTGTGTTTGGGGCGACCCCATTCGCCGCGGCGGCCGGTCCGCATATGTTTATATGTTGCTTTGTTGGCCGGTGTGGCCTTTGTTGGTATTTTCTGTGCGAAGGGTTAGTTTGGATAGTCTGTAAAACAACGGAAACTCTGCCAAAATTTTTCTGGAAATTATCTAAATTTGAAATATAGCCTTGACGGCTTCTGCTTTATACTTGAATGCGTTTGATAACAGTTGAGATAGCATTGGATATATGTGTTTGGGTGCCCAGATCGGGTACTAGTCACGGCCCACGGGGTTGGGTCGTGACAGGTACTGACTCTTAAGTCAGTCCCGATAGTTAATGAGTATCCAGATGTATTCCCAGACGAACTTCCAGGTCTTCCTCCTGAGCGAGAGATAGAGTTTATTATAGATGTATTGCTAGATACTCAGCCCATATCTATTCCTCCTTATAGAATAGCACCTGCAGAGCTGATGTAGTTAAAAGAGCAACTGAGGGACTTATTAGAAAAGGGCTTCATCAGGCCTAGCACATCACCTTGGGGAGCACCGGTATTATTTGTGAGAAAGAAAGATAGGTCGTTGTGGATGTGTATTGACTATAGGCAGCTGAATAAAGTAACAATAAAGAATAGATATCCCCTCCCCAGGATTGATGATCTATTTGACCAGTTGCGGGGTGCTAAGTGTTTTTCGAAGATAGACTTACGGTCAGACTATCATCAGGTACGGGTAAAGGAGACAGATATTCCGAAGACTGCATTCAGGACCCGATACGGGCATTATGAGTTTAGAGTGATGTTTTTTAGGCTGACCAATGCTCCAGCAGAATTTATGGATTTAATGAACCGAGTGTTCAAACCATTCCTAGATATGTTCGTGATTATATTTATCGATGATATTCTGGTCTATTCATGTTCAGAAGAGGAGCATGCAGATCATTTGAGGACGGTACTTAGGGTGCTCTAACACCAGAAGTTGTATGCTAAGTTCTCTAAATGTGAATTCTGGTTGACTTCAGTAGCATTCTTGGGGCATATTATTGGAGCTGATGGTATTCGGGTAGATACACAGAAGATTGAGGCTGTAAAGACTTGGCCTAGACCTACGACACCTACTGAGGTACGCAATTTTCTGGGGCTAGCAGGATATTACAGGAGATTCGTAGAAAAGTTTGCCTTGATTTCAGCGCCTTTAACAAGGCTAACTCAGAAGGAAGCCACGTTCCAGTGGACTGATGCATGTGAGCAAAGCTTCCAGTTGTTGAAAGAAAAGCTGACTACAGCTCCAGTCTTAACTCTTCCAGAGGGACCAGATGGCTATGTTATTTATTGTGATGCTTCAGGTGTTGGACTCGGTTGTGTATTAATGCAACATGGCAGGGTTATAGCCTATGCTTCCCGACAGCTCAGAAAGCACGAAAGGAATTATCCTACTCATGATCTGGAGTTAGCAGCGGTAATTCATGCCTTGAAGATATGGAGGCATTACTTATATGGTGTTCATGTTGATGTTTATACGGATCACAAGAGTCTCCAATATATCTTTAAGCAGAAAGAGCTGAATTTGCGACAGAGGCGGTGGTTAGAGTTACTAAAGGATTATGATGTTGATATTCTATACCATCCAGGGAAAGCAAATGTTGTAGCAGATGCTCTTAGCCATAAATCTATGGGTAGCTTGACGGACGTACAACCAGAAAGGAAGGAGATGGTCCGTGAGATTTACCGACTAGCTAACCTTGGAGTTCGTTTGGCTGATTCGGGAGATAGTGGAGTTTTTGTTCGAGAAGTCGCTGAATCCTCTATCATAGAGGTGGTAAAGAGGCATCAGTACGAGGACCCTGTTCTGGCACGGTATAGAGATACAGCTCTTCAAAAGGAGAAGACCCCATTAGAGGTTACACCTGACGGAGTACTACAATATGGAGGCAGATTATGTGTACCTGAGGTTGCAGGGCTATGGCAACCGGTTATGGAAGAGGCACACTATGCCCGTTATTCTGTTCATCCAGGGTCAACGAAGATGTATCATGACCTCAGATGTTTATATTGGTAGGATGGCATGAAGAAGGACATAGCGGAGTTTGTTGCTCAGTGCCCGAATTGTCAACAGGTTAAGGTCGAGCATCAGAAGCCTGGTGGGTTATTACAGGAGATAGAGATCCCAAGCTGGAAATGGGAAGTAATTAATATGGACTTCATTACAGGTTTACCTCGCACTCCACGGAAGTATGACTCTATATGGGTTATTGTGGATAGGCTGACAAAATCAGCCCATTTTCTTCTAGTCTGGACTACTTATTCAGCTGAGGACTATGCAAGGTTATATATCAGAGAGATAGTGAGACTTCATGGGGTTCCCACATCTATCATATCAGACAGAGGAGCTCAGTTTTCAGCTATCTTCTGGAGATCATTCCAGAAGGGTTTGGGAACACGGGTGAGTCTTAGCACAACATTTCACCCTCAGACTGACGGACAGGCGGAGCGTACTATTCAGACGCTAGAAGATATGTTGCAAGCCTGTATCATTGACTTCAGAGGTAGCTGGGATGATCATTTGCCACTTATCGAGTTTGCTTATTACAATAGCTACCATTCTAGTATTCAGATGGCACCGTATGAGGCCTTATATGGGAGGAAGTGCAGGTCACCTATCGGTTGGTTTGATGTTGGTGAGACTAAATTGATAGACCCAGATATGATTCAGCAAGCTGTCGATAAGGTGAAGCTTATTCAGGAAATACTATTGACAGCTCAGAGTCGACAGAAGTCATATGCAGATAACCGACATCGACACTTAGAATTTCAGATTGGTAATTGGGTGTTCTTGAAGGTATCGCCCATGAAGGGTGTGATGAGATACGGCAAGAAAGGGAAGCTTAGCCCGAGGTACATTGGGCCTTATCAGATTATTTGTAGGGTAGGCAAGGTTGCCTATGAGTTGGACCTACCATCTGATTTGAAAGCTGTACATCCAGTCTTTCACGTATCAATGCTTCGTAAGTGTATTGGTGACCCTTCTAGAGTATTCCCTGTAGACGATGTCCAGGTAACAGAGGAGTTGTCTTATGAGGAGAGCCCAATAGCTATACTTGATCGCCAAGTCAGAAGGTTACGTACTAAGGATGTGGCTTCCATCAAGGTATTGTGGCGAAACAACAATAGCGAAGAGATGACCTGGGAAGCCGAAGATGAGATGAAGAATAAGTATCCTTACTTGTTTCCTATGCCTGCAGGTAATATTATTCCCTTACTTGACTACATTGATTGGTAGAAGAGACAATAGGTTATTGTGGCCCTGTGGGTTGCTAAATGCAGGTTGGTAGGTATAGCGATAGAGGAGACTTTCCCGAAACTTTAATAAGACACTATAAGACTAGTTTAACATTCGAGGATGAATGTTCTAAAGGGGGGGGGGGGGGGAAGGATGTTATACCCCGTATTTTTGTACGTTGGATTATTCGTAAGTTAATCGACGTAAGTTCAAGGACAAGGTTATTTTTGAGATTTGAGACAAAGACTTTTTAATCCCGTTTTTAATAAAGTGCACGATTTGTTGTAAATTTCAATTAGTGTAGAAATATTAGTGGAGATTAGGGATTAACTAACCATGATTAGATTATTAAGTGAGGATTTATAATTAATTAAGTTAATTAGAGTGCCAAATGGACCCCACTACAACATGGCCAAATCTGATTAGTCCATGCCATAGTGGGACATGTGTCTAATGGGTGGGCTGCATATATAATGTATATGATGACTCATTTAATAACATCTTCATTCACAAATTTCTTGAAAACAATTGCATAACACAGCCACGGCAGCTCACGGTCATAGCAGTGCATCATCTTAATTTTTTTTTTAAAATCCCAAAGGTGTTCTACACATTGAAGGAGGCAGCAACCTTAAGGTTTAAATTGAATTGAGGAAGAAGAAGTGGTGCAATTGGTGCAAGTGAGTATAGGATCTGTCCTAACTAAATTAAGGTAAGATCTTCTCTTTTGATGGTATAATTGGAGTAGATGATGTTGTAATTAAGAGATTAACTCTTATTAAGTGGAATTGGATGCAAGGAATTGTACACATTAATGTTAAGGTTCTGTTTGGATCGCGTTGGCGTTGTTCCAAATTAATAATAATGGATTAAGTTTGATTAGTGTTGTCGTTATTGTTGTATTGTATTTGAGGGTAATTTGTCTATGTTGGAGGGATGGAATTATAGTTATAGATAAGTATAGGTGATGTTGTGCATGGCAATATTATGTTCTTTTCCGTGTGTTTGTAATTTTGCGAAGTAAAGGTCGAAAAGTGTATTTTTGATGTTGTAGTTTTGGTGGACTGTTTCGAGCTTGTTATTGAAACGATATTGAAGTAATTTTCTTGTACATGGATGGTAGTTGATGTTGTTGTCGTGTTGTTACTGATATGGTTCATAAATTTGGAAGAAAACAAGTGTATAACGTATCGTATACAAAGCGTATGTTGGTCTGTTTGGTGTATAATCTTAGATGTTAATGATTTGGATTGAAAAAGGATTAAGAGAGGTTATTGGGTTGTTTGAGTTGTATATGGGCTGGATTTTAAGGATTTGATATGATTATTTCTATTATCGTTATTGTTGGTATTGTTGTGATAACCGGAGATTAATTGGAAGTTCGGGTTAGGCGAGTTATATAGAGGAAATGCTGCCCGATTTTCATTAAGTTCTTAACTAATCAAAATGCTAATCAAAGAGTATAAACTAAGGAGTGATTCCCATAAGTGATTGGTTGTAGGTTTATAAGTTTGGGAAGTCGTAGTTTATTAACAATAGTGTTACTTTCATATTAATAGGCTAAAGGGGCGACGAAGCAAGCTTGGTTACGGTTGATCTATAACAGGTATGTAAAGCTAACTCTTCTTTCTTTTGGCATGATCTTTATAAACAAATAGACGACGAGCATATAACTCCAAATAAACTCCTATTCTTAGAGACACTAGGATGGCTAATATTCTTGATATCCAGAACCTATTTCACATTATCTTGATACGTGTCTATGATTCTTGAAGTTCTATTTGATATAATCCATAGTGACATTCGAGGGGTACTTGATATGATTGTTATCTTTGATGCTCAAGTATTAGTTCATTCTACCTATTCTATTGAGTCTTAGATGATGATTTAGTTTGTATATGGTTGCTCACTACTCTGCTCGTGCATGCTGTTAATATATCTTTCACCTAGTCCCGGGCCAGGTATGTTTTCGTGCACAATTTCATTGCATTGTTCACCGAGTCCCTCACTAGAGGGTCGGGTACGGTATATATATATATATGATGTGATTATGGCGCCAAGTATGGTATATGATGACTTTATTCACCGAGTCCCATAATGGGCCGGATATGGTATATGGTATAGACATGTATGATTCTTATCTCGTAAGGCACAAGTGCATTGGTATATTTGATTATCATACTTGCCTTCTGTAATCTTCTATTTAGTTATGATTCTCTTTATTGTATTTCATGCTTTATATATACTCAGTACATATCTCGTACTGACCCCCTTTCTTCGGGGGGCTGCGTTTCATGCCCGCAGGTACAAATACTCGATTTGGTAATCCTCCAGCTTAGGACTTCTGCTCAGCTGTTTGGAGAGCTCCATTGTTCCGGAGCCTAGACTATTTTGGTACAGATCTTTTGATATAGACTTATGTATATGTCCAGGGGTACGGCGGGGCCCTGTCCCGTCATATTTCACTATTATACTCTTAGAGGTCTGTAGACATGTATGGGTTGTATATAGGTTTTGGTTAGCTGTGTGTATATGGATTGCTTTGGATATCCCCGTGTATAGTGGCAGCCTTGTCGGCTTGCGTATTGTGTTATTGTTATGCTATGGTTAGCCGTGATTCCAGGGGAGACAGGTTTATGATATGTGGCGTTATGAATCCTTCGTTTGTTTTTATTAGTTTTCATATTGTCCTTAGTTTCAGTTTGATTATATTTAACAGGTTCGTATACGAGTGTCCAGTTCGGGCACTAGTCGTGGCCCATGGGGTTGGGTCGTGACAATCAAGACCAATAGCCTCTTCAAACCCTAAGCCTTCACTACCCCTAAATGTTGACTACTCTCACCTATCCCAACCCCTCAATTAAATCTTCACATGTGGGGTTATCAAAAGCAGTAAAAGATTCCCCACACACATGGGTAATAGGTGGAAGAGCGGGTGGGGACCACAACAGGTTCCTCAACAAGATGAGTGACAAAAATTACAATAATACCTCCATTTTTTAATTGAGGTACAATAACAATAATGTCCCTATCACTTTTAACTTCTACTAGATACCGACATTTAGGTGGTCTAATATGTAAATAACAAGATGAAACATTGTAACCTATTTCTTTAACATAGTAAACAAGTTCAAAATAAGAGTTTATCAACATCAACATCAAAATAATCTATCACACCACCTCTAACATACTTAATACGAGGAGTTGTTTTTAAATTACCTCTGTGGTTAAACCTCAAAGTCACAAACACATCATCCATTTTCTTCACAAAACCTAAAATCGAAAACAAATGAGAAATTACAAGAATCTGTTACCATTTACACCAAAAAATGAAATAGAAGTTAAAGATAAAGTTTTTTTGCAAGTAAAACAGTAAAATCGAAATTTAGAGAAACCCTAACTTCAAAATACAAGAATCGTGCACCTTTATGGCTAACTAATCTTCAATATCACTCTAGAATGACAATATTTACATATATTTTGGGTTTTGACTTTAGAACGATCGGTTGTGTAGTGGAAAGGGGTTAATGTCGATTGGAACGATCAATTGGGTATTTGTTAGGATGGGTTAGGTTATTTAGGGATTGGGCGGGTTTTTAAGTGGGGATGAGTTAAAATTAGTTAGGGACTAAATAATGATGTGGACCAATAACATAGCGCATGTCAAACAATACCCAGGCCTCAACTGGTCTGGGCAACTGGAGGTTGAAAATAATTGAAACTTATGTTGTTTAGGGGGGGCGGGGGTATATAAATACAAGTTAAGTTTAGTTGCTAAAGTGAGTTTTGGTGCCAAGTTTAGGGGGAAAATGATGTCTTTTCTCTATTGGTTAATCGCAACTTACTTTTCATTATTCTTAATTCTCTTAATCTTCCGTAAGAAATGGTTAAGTCAGTGGATAAAGTGTTAATTAAATTAAAGGCTGAATAGCCTGGGAGGCCTCTGTACTTGTCCGGTTTTGTCATGCCTCGTCAAGGTTTCATCTAGATCCCTGGCCCTGTTCAAAATAGGTATTTAAAACCCCTCTGACCATTGATCAAGCTTATGTGGCATTTATTTTGCTGAGTAGGATAAAGTATGTGGTTACACGTGTTTAAAAGCAAGTGAATACAAGAAATTTGATTTAAAAATATTAAAATTAAAAGCAAAAGATAATAAAAAAAATTCCCTTCCTCTTTCTCTCTTCTTAGTCTTCAGTTCCCCTCGCCTACCCCGACCCCCACCTACCCTTCCCTTCTCTCCTCTTCTTTTTCTCCTCCTCCTTCTGCTTCTGCTGCTGCTTCTTCTTCTTCTTCTTCTTCTTCTTCTTCTTCTTCTTCTTCTTCTTCTTCTTCTTCTTCTTCTTCTTCTTCTTCTTCTTCTTCTTCTTCTTCAGATCCGGTACCCATCTCAAATTCTCTTTTTGACTCATATTTTTGGAGAGAATCCAATTTTCAATTCAATCGTCAAGAAAAAAGCAAACCCATTTCAAGAAAGAATGGCCGACGACTCAATGTCGGCAATCGGAAAAACTCTCTTCAAGTCCTTTATTGAACGCCATTTCTATATATGTTGCCTTGTTCATCAATATTTAATTTTTTCCTAGAATTCAGCATAGTTAGTTTTTTTTTCTTCTAATTTTTTTATGTATTCTGATTTGTTCATCCGTAGAGGTGAAGGAGAGACGAAAATGGGGAAAATAGAGTGTTTCCGCCGCTAAAAATCTTTTTTTTTGGGGATTTACAGTCGGCGAGGTGATGGAGATACGGTGGTTTTGGTTTTTTCATTGGCGGATCTGTTAGCGGGAAAATGTCACGACCTGACTAGGGGCCATCTGAATGCTAGAATGATAACTGTTGTTATAGGAAAATTCAATAAGTGGCAAATGTTCGTCCCAATTTCCTCCGAAGCCTAATATACATGCCTGTAACATGTCCTCCAAGGTCTAAATAGTGCGTTCAGCTTGCCCATCATTTTGCGGGTGAAATGCTGTGCTAAGTTTCACTTGAGTTCCCAAACTTTCTTGAAAATATTTCCAGAATTTAGCAGTAAATTGTGCTCCTCTATCGGTGATAATAGACACTGGGACACCTTGAGGTCGCACTATCTCCTTAAGATACCGCCTTGCATAATCTTCTGCCGAATATGTGGTTCTGACCGGAAGAAAATGGGTTGATTTCGTCAGTTTGTCCACGACTACCCATATGGTCATACTTACGCCGAGAACGAGGCAAACCTACAATAAAATCCATGTTGATTACTTCCCACTTCCAAGTTGGAATTTCCATGGCTTGCAACAATCCTCCTGGCTTCTGATGCTTAATTTTCACTTTTTGGGAATTTGGGCACTGAGCCACAAATTCTGCTACATCCTTTTTCATTTCATCCCACCAATACATTAACTTGAGATCATGGTACATCTTTGTCGCTCCTGGGTGAATAGAATAATGGGAGTGATGAGCTTCTTCCAGAATCTGACGACGTAGTCCTGCCACATTTGGCACACATAGCCTGCCTCGATACCTAAGAATTCCATATGCAGAAACTTCAAATGGTGACTTCTCTTTTTGGGGAAGTGTGTCTTTATAGTGACTCAACTGGGGATCTTCATATTGGCGCCTTTTCACTTCTATGTCTAAGGATGAAACAACTGGTTATGAACATCAACTCCCGCATTGCCTGAATCAATTAAACGAACTCCGAGGCTAGCTAGCTGGTGGAGCTCACGAACTAATTCTTTTTTCTCCGATTGAACATTACATAGGCTGCCCATAGATTTACGGCTAAGAGCATCGGCCACCACATTTGCTTTTCCGGGGTGATATAAAATACTCATATCATAGTCCTTCAGCAATTCTAATCATTGCCTCTGTTGTAGATTCAACTCCTTCTGTTTGAAAATATACTAGAGACTCTTATAACCTGTGTAAATATCAACATGAATACTATACAAATAATGTCTCCATATCTTCAAAGCATGAATAACCGCTGCTAACTCAAGATCATGGGTCGAGTAGTTCTTCTCATGCTTCCGCAACTGCCTGGAAGCATAGGCTATAACCTTCCCATGTTGCATTAATACACAGCCTAACCCAACACCGGAGGCATCACAATAAACAACATAGCCTTCTAACCCTTCTGGAAGCGTAAGGACTGGGGCCGAAGTCAATCTATCTTTCAATTCCTGGAAACTACGTTCACAGGCATCAGTCCATTAAAATTTTGCTGATATCTGAGTTAACTTCGTCAGTGGTGCTGAAATAGAAGATAGCCCTTCCACAAATCTCCTATAGTAACCTGCCAATCCTAGAAAGCTTCGAACCTTTGTAGGCATGGTCGGCCTAGGCCAAGTCTTGACAACCTTAAACTTTTGAGTATCAACTCGAATGCCGTCAGCTAAAATGATATGGCCCAGAAGTTACCGAATTCAGCTAAAATTCGCATTAAAAATTTAGCATATAATTCACGAGCCCGAAGAATTCCTAGGACAGTATGCAGATGATCTGCATGTTCTGCTTCAGTTCACGAATATACTAGAATGTCATCAATGAACACTATCACAAATAGATCTAGGAAAGGCCTGAACACATTATTCATCAGATTCATAAACACCGCCGGGGCATTGGTCAACCCAAACGAAATCACCCGACATTCATAATGGCCATATCTAGTTCTGAAAGCCGTCTTCGGAATATATTCTTCTCCAACACTCACTTGGTTATACCCGATCTCAGATCAATCTTGGAAAACCATTTAGCACCCTATAGTTGGTCAAACAAATCACCGATTCTCGGGAGAGGATATTTATTCTTGATTTTCACCTGGTTCAACTGTCTATAATCAATGCACATTCATAGGGAGTTGTCTTTCTTTCTTATAAACAAGACAGGTGCTCCCCATGGTGATGAACTGGGCCTGATAAATCCCTTCTCAAGCAAATCTTTCAATTGTGCCTTTAGCTCTTTCAATTATGCAGGAGCCATTCTGTAAGGAGGAATTGATATAGGTTCGGTATCTGACAACACATCAATAGTAAAATCAATTTCTCGTTCCGGTGGCAGGCCTGGAAGTTCATCTGGAAATACATCCGGGAACTCATTTACTACTGGGACAGATTGAAAAATCGGCGGCTGTACTTTGATGTCATGAACTCGAACTAGATGATAAACATAGCCTTTTGCAATCATCTTTCTCGCCTTAAGGTAGGAAATAAACCTACCTTTTGGAGACTCTGTATTACCTTTCCATTCCAGCACAGGTTCTCCCGGGAATTGGAATCGAACTATTTTCATTCTAATATTAACATTAGCATAACAAGAGGCCAACCAATCCATGCCCATAATCACATCAAAATCTACCATTTCCAGTTCAATCAAATTAGCTGTAGTCGGGCGATCGCATACCACAATCACACAATTTTTATACACTTGCCAAGCTACTACCGGGTCACCAACAAGAGTGGATACCTCAAAAGGATTTATTGGCTCGGGTTTCACTCCAATACGATCAGTAATATACAGAGTAATATACGACAAGGTAGAACTCGAATCAATCAATGCATAAACATCATGGGAGAATATGGATAGTGTACCTGTAACCACGTCTGGGAGGACTCAAGATCCTGACGTCCGGCTAAATCATAAATACGGGACTGGGTGCCACCTGAACTGGATGCTACCCCTCTGCCTCTACCACGGCCTGCGAAAACCTAGGGAAGCTGCCCTACGAGGCGCACAGATGAACAAGAACCGGCTACTGATCCTGTGGGCTGAAACCCACCTCTACCGTGCCTTGAGGGACAGTCACACATCACGTGCCCAGTCTATCCACAAACATAGAAAATATCTGAACCTTGGCGACATGGGCCCGAATGTAACTTTTCGCACTGACTGCATCGTGGGACCGGCGGTCTCCTCTGACTATAATCACCTCTAATCTGGGAACCCAAAACTCTAGAGCTCTGACCCTGTCCTGAGTAAATGTGGCGATCAAATCTCCTGCTCGCAAATCGAGGAGGCGCACTAGTCGGGGACTGGCCCGAATATCTGTTATATCCTGCATTTTGTACATTCGGATAATTCAAGATAATTGCGGGAAGTTAAAAGCAAGGCTATGTTCTTGATCTTGTTTAGCACACAAGTTGTCTATGAAAATATTGATGCAGAAATATTGAGGAAGGCTAAGGGAACATTTGGAAATTAGGAAAATAGTTTTCATGAATTACAAAAATTGGTTATGAAACAAATGGGCTTGAAACAAAAAAAAGAAAAAAAGAAAAAAAATATATTTGGGCTTAAGAAAATGGCCAAGGTGGCCGGCCAAGCTAATGGGCCAAGGCCCATGTGGGAGTTAAATATATGCTACAAAAGATGACAAAGTCATCTTCAACACTAGAATAATCAAGAAACTTGGAGAGAAAAAAAGAATACCAACAAAAAGGGCCATTCGGCCAAGTGAGGGAGAAATTGAAGACCAAAAATCTTGATCCAAAAAAATTATTTCTTCAAGTATTCCTACCAATTCAAGGGTCCTCTTTAACGTGGTATAGTTGTTGGAGCAAGGAAACCATCCATTTTTACAAGGAGCAACTCTAGCCAAGTTGAAGAGCTAAGAGGAAAAGGTAAGGGTTAACTCTCTTTCATATGTTATGGATGGTCTATGCATGTTGTTGAGTGTTGTAGTATGTGGAAATGGGTGAAATTCATGAAATATGCATGTGTGAGGGGTGGCCGAATATGGTGGTGTTGTGTAGAAAAGATGAAATAATTTTATTTAGTAGTTTGATTGTTGTGTTGTGGATTCCATGATGTAAAATGAAGGTTTGGTGGCTTGAAATGAATTTGAAATTGTTTGTGCATTATTGAAGAGGTTAATTTGACATTAGTATGGTTTCTTATATTTGTAGGAATGATATTGCTAATGTGTAGGTTGTAAAATATAATTCATGAATTTGAAAGTGAGACATGTGTTTGGAAGATTGTAAGTTGGGTTGTTGAAATTGAATTTGAAAGAAGGAAGTGTGTTGTTATGGTTCTTGTTGCTTTTGGAAGGTTTCGGGTGAAATGGCATATTGGCTAGATTGTTTTGAATATTGCATGACTTATTTGAAGTATTCTTGGATTGTGTTGAAAGGTCTTGGGCAAGTATTTGAATGTGTAAGCATTGATGTTGGCTTGATTTTATGTGATTGAATTGAGTATAAATGGAATGCCGTCGGATTGTGTAGAAAGAATTGTTAATGTTAGAATGTATTTTGAAATAATTGTTAAAGTTGGAAGATATGATTGTTGGTATTGTTGTTGATATTTTGGCCGAGTTAAATTCTCGAGTTTGTTGTTGATATTTTGGCCGAGTTAAATTCTCGAGTTTGTTGTTGTATTTTTGGCCGAGTTGAATTCTCGGGGATGATGTGTTTACAGGAGAAATGCTGCCGAAATTTCGGCAGATTATAAGTGAATTTGTTTGAGAAGCTAAGTCAAGTGAATGACAATGAATCTAATGGTTATGTAAAATCTTCTTGAATGTAGAATAGCAAGCTTGGATAAATAAGCATAGCTAATAAGGCGTGGCACAGGTATGTAAGGCTTACCCTTTCTTTCTTTGGCATGTCCTAGAGCCAAGTAAGGTATGATGTTGATATGCACATTGGGGTTACTCTATTCTGTGATTCCGAGCTCGATTATGATTCGTATGCACTTTTGATATGTTCTTAAAAGAGTTCTGTAAGAATTAATGTGTTCGACTTTTAAAAACAGTCTGCTATGTTTTGATACGTATGTATGGTTCCAAAAGACCTATCTGATTTGATCCATAATGAGATTCGAAAAGCTACTGATATGACTATTGTTTTGATTCTCCAAAGAAAGCTTCTGAAGCGTTCAAAGAGTTTTTGTTCCTAAAAGAATTCCGTAAGTATCAATGACCCTAACTTTGGTATATGGTCTCGGATCGGTTTGATATATGACTATGATCCCTATGGCTCTTGATGTGCTTATGATGTTTGATATGTTTCTGAGTGGCATTCGAATGATATTTGGTATGACAAATGTCTTGATTCTCAAATAATAGTTCGTTCGATTATTCCATCGAGTCTTCGATATAATTTGATATGTATACATGGTCCCAAAAGTTCCATTTGATTTGATCCATAACGACATCCGAAAGGTACTTGACATGATCATGGCTTTGATTTTCCAAAAATGACTTCTGAAACGTTCGTAGAAGGTTCTGTACTTTAAACGCTCATAACTTTCGCATACTAAGTCGGATTGACCCGAAACTTGTTTCTGAGCCATCAGATGTCGGTAAGTATACTTGTCTGTCGAGTCTTGATTTATGTGCATATGGTTTCTCACTACTCTGCTCGTGCATGCCTCAATGTATCTTTCACTGAGTCCCGGGCCAGGACACGTTATCGTGCGCATTCCTCTGCACATTTAACTGAGTCCCGGGCCAGGACATGTTCTCGTGCGCACTCCACTGCATTGTTCACCGAGTCCCTCATAGGTGAGCCGGGACACGTTATATGAATATGTATATGATGATGTGATGATACGGGGATGGCGGCCAGGATGGCATATGATACTTCTATTCACCGAGACCCGCACTAGAGGGCCGGGACACGTTATATGTATATATGATACATGATGTTGCATACATGATTCTATCCACCGAGTCCCTCACTGGAGGGCCGGGACACGTTACATGTATATATGATATATGATTTTGGAATATGATGATTCTGTTCACCGCGTCCCTCACGAGAGGGCCGGGATCTGTTACATGCATATATACGATATATGATTCGGCATATATGATCTGTGTCTGGGAGACAAGTACTCTGATATCCTGGATCTGCACTTTTCTGACATGTGTCCTCTGCATATACGATTTGTGATTAGAAAATAAGCGCTTTGGTAATCTGGATAATGTATTGACTCTTGTACTGTTTGTTTCGGTTATGGTTCTGTTTTCTGTATTTCATGCTTTACATACTCAGTACATATTCCGTACTGACCCCCTTTTTTTGGGGGCTGCATTTCATGCCACGCAGGTACACCCAGATGAGTAAAGGACATTGCTAGAAGATGCTTCAGCTGGATTGGCATCTCCAATTGCTCCTGGAGTGTTGCCGAGTCAGAGTATATGTGCTATGATGTTTTGTTCGAAGTTAGAGACTTTGTAGACAGAGTCGTGGGTATTGGTTGTCAGTTTTGTAAGCGGCTCCATCAGCCGATATGTCATTTTGTGTTATATGATAAATTCCATATGATTACAGATTTTGTTGATTTGAGAATAAAGAAAAACAATATTTCTGAAAGCCTACTATGTATTTTACGTTTGTTTGATTTAAAAGTTTGACAAGATTATGTGTGTACTAAGGGTTAGAGGGTTCGCTCGGCCCTAAGTAAGGGTCGGGTGCCCATCATACCCCAGCGGGACTAGGGTGTGACAATATCTGGAATACTATTGCTGCTGACCCTCCCTATACTCACTACTAGCACTGGCAGATCTGGCCCTCTTGCTCTACCCTCTATCAATATCACACTCACATCGGCAGTTACTGTCACGACCCAGCTAGGGGCCGTGACGGGTACCCGGGGCTAGCCACCGAGCTACACTCGTCCTGCTCTTTTATCAATTCATGCTTAGGACATAAGAAAAACATCTTTTCATTTGAGAACATAAAAATACTTTTAAATACATAAGCCTCTCGACCATCAAAATAATATATACATATACATAAAAGCCTCACGTGAGACCATCTACCCACACTGTGCATCTACGAGCCTCTACTGACATACTATACATATAGATGGAACAAGACTCCACCATGCCCAAAATATACATATACCAAGAGAATAATCGTGACCACCTCCGGACAATGGAGTGCTTGCAATCAGCTGGCAGCTACTAAGAATCTGGATCGAGCTCACCTCCCTGTCTACCTGTGGGCACGAACACAGAGTCCAAAGAAAACGGACGTCAGTACGAATATTGTACTGAGTATGAGAGGCATGAACAATAATAATACATCAAGGAAATAAGGGAGGCATCAAGTATGGAGCAACTGTACCTGACTGGGAATTATATGAATAGTAATGCATGCTGACTTACTTTTAAGCTTATCATCATCTCATGTATGCATATCATATATATATATATATATATATATATATATATATATATATATATATATATATATATATATATATAATGCCCGACCATATAGGTGCGGTGTGATAATCAGTAACATTAGCCCGCTTCCAGGCCTCCCGCGTCCGGGGTACCAGCTCATGCCGCCCACTAGTGGTGTCTGCCCATGCCAACTGGCCATGGTGTATCGTATAAGCTGCCCGCTTTCGCGGTGACTGCCCGGCCAACTAGGCCCGGTGTAATATGATTATAACATGTTCATCATAAAATACTTATAATAATAAGCTTATCAAAATATGCCTATCATCGTACATGCATAAGGCCTCTAGAATAACTAAATTTTATCGAGGTGACGTAAGGTCGCGAACCCTCGATTCCATTATGAACATTTCGCCTCACCTTGAAGGGATTTGTACATAAGGTGAGTGTATACAAGGAACGACATCATTTACTTTATAAGAACGTCATATCATATCTCTTGACTCAAGTAGCTATTCATGATCTTAGGCTCTTGACTTTCCGGAATATAGGAGAATCATGGAAAGGAAGAAAAATCGTATCATAGGATTCATGCCATAGAAAGAAAGGACTAGCCTCACATACCTTTGGCGTTTAACTGAGCTATCGTTCACGTGTTCTCCTCCAATATTACGTCGCTACCTTCACGAGAGAATTCGCATTAACGTTAGTTAATCGGTTATGAGAACGTATCGTTATTTCTAGGAAACATTGGGCAGCATTTCCTTTGTTTCTACTACTTTTCCCACGTTCTAATTCAAATCCTAAACATTTAGAACATATTCATAATCATGGCACATCAACATTTATGATTCCATTCAACTACCATTCAATTGTGACACTATTCATCCATTTAAGACCCATTTTCCATGTGTTTCTACAATTCAAGCATCTTGGCTTTCCAATACCTTAAAAAACATGATAAAGTCATGAAACTTACCTTGGATGGTGGTGGAACAAGCCTAGAGTGGAGTTCTTCCTTTAGCACTAAAACCCTACTTCACCTCTTTTTGGAACTTCTTGGTTTGGATGAACTTCACTTGAGTTTCACACACTTTGTTTCATGGATTTAATGTGGTTGATCTTGATCTCCCTTTGATTCTCTTAAATTCTTGTGGATGAAGTGTTTTGGATCACTCTAGAGAGTTCTTGAACCGTGTAGGTGAGAAATGAAATAAAATAAGCTTAGGGTCCCTTTTTAATAACTCAAAATCTGATTTTTAATGAACAACAGTCGGGGTGTACAGTGGTCGTAAACCCCACTTTACGGGCCGTATACTGGTTTACGGTCCGTCCTTCGCGACCGTATTTAAGCATATCAGAAACACAAAGGTTGGTTGAAGATCATGGAAGTTTACGACTCAGTTTACGGGTCGTATTTCAATTTACGATCCGTATTCCAAGTCGTTTTTAACCATTTGAAGCATTTGACAGAAAGTTGAAATTTTTGAAAGGTTGGAGGACGATAGCAGTTTACGGTCCGTAAATCGCTTTACGGGCCGTATTCCACTTTACGACCAACTGGGCTGAAATGAAATTCTGCAACTTCCTTATTTCCAAAGTTCATAAATAGTCATTCCCTACTTAGCAAAACATCACACACTCATGCCCTTCGTTGGTCTATTCATTGTTGGCTCACGAAAATTTTTCGAGGTGTAACATTCTTCCCCCCATTTTGGAACATTTGTCCTCGAATGTTAAACATTCGAAATTCTACAAAAATTTTGCCAGAGTTTCCCCTGTAATTTGACACTACCAGCCTATCATAACAACCCATAATATCATCGCCTCACAGGGCTACATCACAATATTAACATATCCCTGGCCACACACGACCAAAAGCATAAAAATGAAGCGTACATACCTCATATCGTCGGCATTTCGTCTTGGATCTCTCCCGGGGGTTGGAATAAGTGTGGGTACTTGGACTTCATGCTCTCTTATGCTTCCCAAGTCATTTCTTCCCGATTGCTACCTCGCTATAAGACTTTAACTGAAGCTACCTCTTTATTTCGAAGTCTCCGCACCTGCCTATCTAGAATAGCAATAGGCACCTCTTCATAGGTAAGCCGTTCTGTCACGTGCACATCATCTATCGGGACAATCCTGGTGGGGTCTCCAATACACTTGCGGAGCATCGAAACGTGGAAAACTGGGTGGACTGATTCAAGTTCCGAAGGCAAATCCAATTCATAGGATACTTGGCCCACATTGTGGATGGTTTTGTAGAGTCCAATGTATCTGGGACTTAGCTTCCCTTTCTTACCAAATCTCATCACCCCTTTCATTGGCGACACTTTCAAGAACACCCAATCATCGGCTTGAAATTCCAAGTCTCGTCGGCGATTGTCCGCATAGGACTTTTGGCGACTTTGCGCTGTCAATAACCGATCTTGGATCACCTTGACCTTTTCTATTGCTTTTTGGATCAATTCAGGGCCTACTAATTGCGCTTCTCCTATTTCGAACCACCCGATTAGAGATCTACATTTCCTCCCATATAAAGCTTCATATAGAGCCATTTGAATACTGGAATGATAGCTGTTGTTATATGGAAATTCAATTAGCGGCGAATGGTCATCCCAACTTCCACCAAAATCCAGCACATATGCTCGTAACATGTCTTCTAAGGTTTGAATGGTACGCTCGGCCTGCCCATCAGTTTGCGGATGAAATGCCGTGCTAAACTTCACTTGCGTGCCCAAACCTTCTTGAAAAGACTTCCAGAACTTAGCTGTAAACTGTGCTCCTCTATCTGTGATAATAGATAATGGGATACCATGAAGTCGCACAATTTCTTTGAGATACAACCTTGCATAGTCTTCTGCTGAGTACGTGGTCTTGACTGGAAGAAAATGGGTTGCTTTCGTCAGCCTATCCACGATCACCCATATAGAGTCATACCTGCCACGGGAACAGGGTAATCCCACGACGAAACCCATGTTGATCACTTCCCATTTCCAGGTAGGGATTTCTATTGCTTGTAACAAGCCCCCTGGCTTTTGATGTTCAGCTTTCACCTGTTGGCAATTCGCACATTGTGCCACAAACTCGGCTATGTCTCTCTTCATGCCATCCCACCAATACATCGTCTTGAGATCACGATACATTTTTGTTGCACATGGGTGAATAGAATATCGAGAGCAATGTGCTTCTTCTAGAATTTGTCGGCGCAAATCCGCCACATTTGGCACACATAACCTGCCTCGGTACCCAAGAATTCCATCCATAGAAACTTCAAACGGAGACTTTTCTTTCGCATAAGATGTGTCTCTATAACGACATAACTGCGGATCTTCGCACTGCCATTCTTTCACTTCCATATCCAAGGATGAAATTGTGTAATCATTTATATTAATCCCGGCGTCGCTCGAATCAATTATACGCACTCCCAAATTTGCTAATCGGTGAAGTTCTTGAACCATCTCTTTCCTTTACGGAGGGATTTCACATAAGCTGCCCATTGATCGGCGGCTAAGTGCGTCGGCTACTACATTCGCCTTCCCGGGGTGGTATAAAATGTTAACATCATAATCTTTTAATAATTCTAACCACCGCCTCTACGGTAAATTCGGCTCCTTCTATTTAAAAATGTACTGGAGACTCTTGTGATCTGTATAGATATCAACGTGCACCCCGTATAAATAATGCCTCCATATATTTAGGGCATGAATAACCGCAGCTAGTTCGAGATCATGAGTTGGATAATTCTTCTCATGTTTCCGCAATGTCCTCGAAGCATATGCAAAAACTTTCCCGTGCTGCATCAATACGCATCCTAGTCCAACACCGGAAGCATCACAGTATACCACGTAGCCATCTGACCCTTCTGGGAGTGTTAAGATCGGAGCTGAGGTAAACCTGTCTTTCAACTCTTGGAAACTGCTTTCACAGGCATCATCCCATTGAAACTTTGCCGACTTCTGGGTTAGCTTCGTCAATGGGGCCGAAATAGATGAAAAGCCCTCTACGAACCTTCGATAATAACCTGCCAAACCCAGAAAACTACGGACTTCTGTGGGCGTCATAGGCCTTGGCCAAGTCTTCACTGCTTCAATTTTCTGAGTGTCGACTCGGATACCATCATCTGAAATAATATGGCCCAAGAATGTTACAGAATTCAGCCAGAACTCACACTTTGAAAATTTTGCATACAATTCTCGGGCTCGAAGAATGCCAAGTACAATTCTCAGATGGTTTGCATGTTCTGATTCTGTGCGAGAATACACCAGAATATCATCGATAAATACTGTCACAAATAGATCCAAGAGAGGCCTGAATATGTTGTTCATTAAATTCATAAACACAGCCGGAGCATTAGTCAACCCGAATGACATTACTCGAAATTCATAGTGGCCATATCTCGTTCGGAAAGCTGTTTTGGGAATATCTGCTTCTCTAACTCTCACTTGATGATAACCCGACCTCAAATATATTTTTGAAAACCACTTAGCACCTTGCAGCTGATCGAATAAATCATCAATCCTTCGAAGAGGATATTTGTTCTTTATCGTCACTTTGTTCAATTGCCTATAGTCGATACACATTCGTAAGGATCCGTCCTTCTTTCTCACGAACAAGACTGGTGCTCCCCATGGCGATGAGCTGGGCCTTATAAACCCCTTTTCAAGCAAATCTTTCAACTGTGCTTTTAGCTCTTTCAATTCTGCCAGAGCCATTCGGTACGGAGGAATAGAAATTGGCTCGGTGTCCGGTAATACATCGATAGCGAAATCAATTTCCCTTTCTGGAGGAAGACCTGGAAGTTCATCTGGAAATACGTCTGGGAATTCATTCACCACCGGAACAGATTGAAGAGTGGGCGAATTTGCTTCTGTATCACGAACTAAAACTAAATGATAAATATAGCCCTTGGCTATCATCTTCCTTGCCTTGAGGTAAGAAATAAACCTACCCTTTGGGGATGCCGTATTCCCCTTCCATTCAAGTATGGGCTCTCCCAGAAATTGGAATCGGACCACTTTCGCCCGGCAATCAACATTAGCATAACATGACGCTAGCCAATCCATGCCCATGATTACATCGAAATCTACCATTTCAAGCTCAATCAAATCAGCTTTAGTCTGGCGATCACATATCACAATGACACAATCCTTATACACTTGTCTGGCTATCACGGGATCACCAACCGAAGTGAACACTTCGAAAGGTCTAATTGGCTCGGGTTTCACCCCAATACAATCAGCAATATACGGAGTAACATAAGAGAAAGTAGAACCCGGATCGATCAAAGCATATACATCACGGGAAAATATAGTCAATGTACCTGTAACAACGACCGGGGCGGACTCAAGATCCTGTCGCCCAGCTAAAGCATATACGCGGGGCTGAACAACACCTGAAGAAGATGCTCTCCCTCTGCCTCTGCCTCTACCTACCGACGTCTGACGAGTCTATGCTCTAGGGCGTACTGAAGAAGATCCCGCTTCTGAACCTGTGGGCTGAGCCCCAACCCTATCTCTCACCGACGGGCAATCCCTCATCATGTGCCTAGTCTAACCACAAGCATAGCAAGCATCCGTACCCCGATAACATCGTCCGGAATGTAATCTACCGCACTGGATGCACCGCGGTACCGGAGGTCTCCTCTGACTAAAATCTCCCCTAAACTGAGAATCCGAGGCCCTCGAACTCTTGCCCTGTCCTGACCGGGAAGAACGATCAAACCCTCTGTCTGAATGTCTAGGAGGCACACTAGTCACTGACTGTCCTGAGTGCTTAGAATACATCTGTCTCGACCCCCCTCCATACTCGCTGCTTGCTCCCATAGACCTAGTCTTCTTACCTTGCCTTCAGTTAATATCACGATCACTCCTCGACGGCTGTTGTCGTTCTTCAAGATTCTAAGCATGGGCCTGTATGCGGGAAATGTCCATCGCAGCTTGCAATGAAGCCGTCAAACAATCTTTGAATAGATGTGGTCCCAAACCACTCACAAACCTGTGCACCCGATCCCCCATGTCGGCCACCATAGTCGGGGCATACCTGGCCAGAGAATTAAATTGCAAGCTATATTCCCGAGCACTCATGCTTCCTTGCTTTAGATTCAAGAACCTATCCACTCTAGCTCGGCGGACTTCGGGTGGCAAATAATGGTGAATAAAAGTGTTAACAAATTCTTGCCAAACGGGAGGATTTGCATTTTCTGTCTTCGATGCTATCCAATTGTTGTACCATAATACCGCCACATCGCGGAGTCTATAAGAGGCCAAATCCATGGACTCGGTCTTGGAGGCATGAATAATATTTAAGGTCCTCAACATTTCATCAATGAAGTTTTGCGGGTCTTCATCCGGTTTCGACCCAAAAAATTCTGGGGGATTTAGAGTCATAAAATCACGGACTCTTGCACTAGCTGAACGATCACTCGGTCCCGCATTCTTTTGTTGTGCCTGTGCGGCTACCAATTGCGTCAATAGATGAATAGCTTCAGTCACTTGTTGACCCGAAGTGATTGGTGGAGGAATTGGAGCTGAGGCTCCTCCTTGCTCTTCTATGTTGGGCGAGGCCTCATTTTGTGATTCGCCCTCTTCTACATTCACCAGAGGCTCTCTTTCTGCCCGTTTTTTCCTCGTGGCTTTGCCCTTCTGGGCGGCTGTAACTTTTCCCTTTGGCGGCATTCTGAAATCACAACACAGTTTTAGGGAGGATAAAATCTTACATATGGCTCTATCGTAGACACTTCCTAGGACGAACTGCTCTGATACCACTTTTATCACGACCCAGCTAGGGGCCGTGACGGGTACCCGGGGCTAGCCACCGAGCACCACTCGTCCTGCTACCCACTTTACCCATTTAATGCTCTTTTATCAATTCATGCTTAGGATATAAGAAAAACATCTTTTCATTTGAGAACATAAAAATACTTTTATATACATAAGCCTCTCGACCATCAAAATAATATATACATATACATAAAAGCCTCACGTGAGACCATCTACCCACACTGCGCATCTACGAGCCTCTACTGACATACTATATATATAGGTGGAACAAGACTCCACCATGCCCAAAATATACATAGACCAAGAGAATTATCATGAGCACCTCCAGACAATGGAGTGCTCGCAATCAGCTGGCAGCTACTAAGACTCCGGATCGGCTCACCTCCCTGTCTACCTGTGGGCTTGAACACAGCGTCCAAAGAAAACAGACGTCAGTACGAATAATGTACTGAGTATGAGGGGCATGAACAATAATAATACATCAAGGAAATAAGGGAGGCATCAAGTATGGAACAACTGTACCTGACTGGGAATTATATGAATGGTAATGCATGCTGACTTACTTTTAAGCTTATCATCATCTCATTTATGCATATCATATATATATATAATGCCCGACCATATAGGTGCGGTGTGATAATCAGTAACATTAGCCCGCGTCCAGGCCTCCCGCGTCCGGGGTACCATCTCATGCCGCCCACTAGTGGTGTCTGCCCATGCCAACTGGCCATGGTGTATCGTATAAGCTGCCCGCTTTCGCGGTGACTGCCCGGACAACTAGGCCCGGTGTAATATGATTATAACATGCTCATCATAAAATACTTATAATAATAAGCTTATCAAAATATGCCTATCATCGTACATGCATAAGGCCTCTAGAATAACTAAATTTTATCGAGGTGACGTAAGGTCGCGAACCCTCGATTCCATCATGAACATTTCGCCTCACCTTGAAGGGATTTGTACATAAGGTGAGTGTATACAAGGAACGACATCATTTAATTTATAAGAACGTCATATCATATCTCTTGACTCAAGTAGCTATTCATGATCTTAGGCTCTTGACTTTCCGGAATATAGGAGGATCATGGAGAGGAAGAAAAATCGTATCATGGGATTCATGCCATAGAAAGAAAGGACTAGCCTCACATACCTTTTGAATTTTACTGAGCTATCGTTCACGTGTTCTCCTCCAATATCACGTCGCTACCTTCACGAGAGAATTCGCATTAACGTTAGTTAATCGGTTATGAGAACGTATCGTTATTTCTAGGAAAAATTGGGCAGCATTTCCTTTGTTTCTACTACTTTTCCCATGTTCTATTTCAACTCCTAAACATTTACAACATATTCATAATCATGGCACATCAACATTTATGATTCCATTCAACTACCATTCAATTGTGACACTATTCATCCATTTAAGACCCATTTCCGTGTGTTTCTACAATTCAAGCATCTTGGATTTCCAATACCTTAAACAACATGATAAAGTCATGAAACTTACCTTGGATGGTGGTGGAACAAGCCTAGAGTGGAGTTCTTCCTTTAGCACTAAAACCCTACTTCACCTCTTTTTGGAACTTCTTGGTTTGGATGAACTTCACTTGAGTTTCACACACTTTGTTTCATGGATTTAATGTGGTTGATCTTGATCTCCCTTTGATTCTCTTAAATTCTTGTGGATGAACTGTTTTGGATCACTCTAGAGAGTTCTTGAACCGTGTAGGTGTGAAATGAAATAAAATGAGCTTAGGGTCCCTTTTTAATAACTCAAAATCTAATTTTTAATGAACAACAGTCGGGGTGTACAGTGGTCGTAAACTCCACTTTACGGGCCGTATACTGGTTTACGGTTCGTCCTTCGCGACCGTATTTAAGCATATCAGAAACACAAAGGTTGGCTGAAGATCATGGCAGTTTACGACTCGGTTTACGGGTCGTATTTCAATTTATGGTCCGTATTCCAAGTCGTTTTTAACCATTTGAAGCATTTGACAGAAATTTAAAAGTTTTGAAAGGTTGGAGGACGATAGCAGTTTACGGTCCATAAATCACTTTACGGGCCGTATTCCACTTTACGACCAACTGGGCTGAAATGAAATTATGCAACTTCCTTATTTCCAAAGTTCATAAATAGTCATTCCCTACTTAGCAAAACATCACACACTCATGCCCTTCGTTGGTCTATTCATTGTTGGCTCACGAAAAATTTCCGAGGTGTAACAGTTACACCTTGCAAATTTCATACCGTTGAGTTGTAAATAGACTAACTCAAGCTTAAGACGGATATGAAGCTCCTACGACTATAAAGGGGGATTGGGAAACCCTAAAGTATGTACGATAAGATTTTTAAGTTATATGACTTGGTGAGACTAAGTTCGTCGAAAGGAGCGAAGTACAAGTTGCGTTTGGGGAGGATTTCATAGTTATCGAGCTAACGAATATTTAGCAAGATCTTAAGGATGAGTTATAAGGTTCTTTAGATCATTAATGAAGCATTAAACAAGCCCCAAGATGGTTCCATAAGGATTTGAGATTGAATGAAATGACGAGGACAAATCCGAAAAAATTGTGGATTATACGGTCATATATACAGACTGTATAATTTATACGGCCCATATACCTGACCGTAGAACCCGTCCAGTGAGGGGTGAGGTTCTGGAGAAAACAAACGGTCCATTATACAGACCGTATAATTTATACGGTCCGTATAGTAGACCGTATATTTCGGGTCGGGTCTGAATTTTATTTTCTATTTATGAACGACCTTTCTTCTTTTTTACTTATTTCCACTTCTCCAACCTTCTTTAAACCTTTAGAAATCTCTCTATCTCATACTAACACATATCTAAGAGGAAAATCAAGGATCAAACATCAAAAGTTGGTAGAATCAAGGGCGTAATTCCATCGAAATACCATTCCTACATAATCAAAGGTGAGTTTTATAATTGTTTCATGTTATTGATGGTGTTGTATAGTTGAAGAATTTGAATTAGAAAAGAAATATGGAATATGAGCTCAAGTATGTAACTAGTGGTATGTTGAGTTGAAAGATAGCTTGACTCATGATTCGTGGTGTAATATGAGTATTATATTATTACGAATGACACTAATGATATTGAGGAAGTATTATATGAATGATGGACATGATATTGCATTGTATTTATGGGTATGAAGGACTGTGAAGGTGAATTGGGAAGTTGAATAATGTTTAACTCGTAGGAATTTACGTATTATGATATTATGGGTGTTGATATAATGTTTGGGAGCTGTTTTATTAAATGGGGAAAGGTTGTTGAAACAAAGGAAATGCTGCCCAATTTTCATTAGCCTTTACTCGCTTTAGTTTGAGCTTAAGTATACTTCCAATTATCTGATTCTAGTACGAACCTTTTTTGTATGTAGAATTGTGAGCTCGGAAGGAGAGCGCTTAGCCGATATAGTTAAGGATACCTAAAGGTATGTAAGGCTAGCCCCATTCTTTCAAAGGCATGACTCCTATATTATAGTCCCTTTTATACATTCCCATGACCTTCTTACATCCCAAACATTAAAGCTAAAGATCCTTAAGGGCTCCTTGTGAAATATCTTCTATAATAGTGATGATGATAATGATGCTTTCAAGATGTTGATGTTTTTATGTTTGTGATTTCATTGATGTTATTCTTGATTGTTGCCTCACCTCATACTACTAGTTCTTTTAAGGCGAGGCATAGCGATGATGATGCTCCATAGTGTAATGAAAGGTTCCCGACCTTACGTCACTCCAATAGGGATATAGCTTTTACTTGAGCTCGCATGCATGCTTGATAGTATGTATATAATGATAATACACCGTGCCTAGTTTGTCGGGCAGTCACCACCAGTGGGCAGCATGAGATGAGTACCCCGGACGCGGGAGGCTTAGACGCGGGCTAATGATATTATTACAAATTACGTATGTATGTAAGATATGCTGAAATGGTAAAGGCGAGCATGTATGATTCCGCGTCAAGAGGCACGCAGTTTCAGTTATTCTTTTTATTATGTTTTCTGTATTTCTTATTATGCTACGATACATGCCTTGCATACTCAGTACATTGTTTGTACTAACGTCCTTTTATTTTATGGACGCTGTGTTTATCCCACAGGTAGACAGGGAGACGATCCAGATTCCTAGGAGCCGGATCGGCTTGCACATGAGCACTTCTATATTCCGGAGGTGCAGTTTCTGATGTGTTCTTTTATGTATATACTTGGGTATGGCGGGGTTCTGTCCCGTCTTCATGACTCCAGTGTTTCAGTTAAAGGCTCGTAGATACTTATGTGTGGGTAATACGTGTTATGTGACCCTCATTGTGTATTTTGTACATCATACTTTTGTTGCCGTGAGGGCTTATATATAAATATACATGTGTTACAGAGTAATTTATAATCATACCGGAGTAAGCCTCTTTTTGGAGATTATGGAAGCACAGGTTGGGTAGAATAGTAACAGTATGGATGGTGCTCGGTGGTTAGCTCTGGGTACCCATCATGGCCCCTAGTCGGGTCGTGACAAAAGTGGTATAAGAGCAGTTCCGTCCTAGGGTGTGTCTACGAGCCGTGTCCAGTAGAGTCTTTTTTATGTGTGTGAAGTGCGCCACACTTATAAACAAGAGGCTACGGGGAATTTAGGAATATTGACCGTCTTTCTCCTTATAGATCGTGCGATATAGCCATAATGTAAGATTTCATCTTATCCTAATTATGCGTTATGATTTTAGCAATGTGGCCAAGGAAGAAGCAAATCCGTACAATATTAGGTGTCGCTAGAGAAGGTACCAGTCGAGAATCCCTAGCTAAGTTAGGACATAGCGAGGCTCAGAGTGCTACTCCCTCACATGCCACTCCTAATCCTCCAGCAGCAGAGGAGCATGAAAGGGCTTCAGTCCCTTCCCCTATTGCTCCAGATCAGGGGCTGTGAGATGCAGTTCAGTTGCTGATTCAGTTAGTTGCCGCTCAAGTTTAGCGGCAGAGTACGGGTCCAGATGATAGGGCCACGAGTGCCCGAGCCCATGATTTTATGAGCTCGAACCCTCCAGAAATATTCGGGCCAAAATCGGATGAAGAACCGCAGGGCTTTATTGATGAGGTGTTGAGAACGCTGAGAATAATTCATTCTTCTGATACTGAGTCTGTGGAGTTGGCTTCTTATAGACTCCGGGATGTAGCTATTTTATGGTACAACAATTGGATTTCTTTAAGAGGGGAAAAAGTACCTCCCCCAAAATGGCAAGAGTTTGTGGATGCTTTTATTCGCCATTATTTGCCACCTGAGGTCCGTCAGGCTCGCCCTGATAAATTCTTGAATCTCAAGCAACGGTGTATGAGTGCCCGGGAATATAGTCTCCGATTTAATTCACTAGCTAGATATGCTCCGGCCATGATAGCGGACATGGGAGATCAGGTACATCGGTTCGTGAGTGGCTTAAGGCCACATTTATTTAAAGATTGTTTGACAACTTCACTTCTGGAAGGAATGGACATTTCGCGTATTCAAGCCCATGCCCAGAACCTGGAGGAGCAACAACAACCGCACAAGGGTGAGCGAGATATTGATAGGGGACATGGTAAGAGGACCAGATCTGCCGGTACTAGTGGTGAATATAGAGGGGTTCAGAGACCACAACATTCCAGACATTCAGGCTAGTCTGCAGCTAGTGCACCTCCTCGGTTCACGGCAGAAGATTTGATCGCCCTATTTATTCTGGGCGGGCCAGAACTCAAGATTTTTGGGTTCTCAGTTTGGAGGTGATTCCAGCCAGAGGAGATCATCGGTACTGCGATGCAGCCAGTGCGGCAAGCTACATTTGGGTCAGTGTCGCCGAGGCTCAGATGCCTGCTATGCCTGCAGCCAGATTGGGCATATGATGCGTGATTGTGCCTCGGTGAGTGGCAGAGGTGCAGCCCAACCCACAGGTTCAGTAGCAGGTTCTTCGTCGTCTGTGCGCCCTGTAGGGCAGTCACCCCAGGTTTCACAAGGCTGTGGCAGAGGCAGGGGAGGAGCCTCTAGTTCGAGCGGTCCCCAGAATCGTATTTATGCATTGGCCGGACGACAGGATCAGGAGACCTCCCCCGATGTTGTGACAGGTATATTGACAATATCTTCTTATGATGTTTATGCATTGATTGATTCGGGCTCTACTTTGTCATATATTACTCCTTATATCGCGGGTCATATTGGAATAAAATCCGAGCCAATCAAACCTTTTGAGGTGTCTACTCCGGTTGGTGATCTAGTAGTAGCCAAACGAGTGTATAAAGATTGTGTGATTGTAGTGTGTGGTTGACACACTGTGGCTGATTTAATTGAACTGGAAATGTTTGATTTCGATGTTATTATAGGTATGGATTGGTTGGCTTCCTGTTATGCCAATGTAGATTATAGAGCCAAAGTGGTTCGATTACAATTTCCGGGAGAACCAGTCCTAGAGTGGAAAGGTAATACCGCATCTCCAAGAGGCAGGTTTATTTCCTATCTCAAGGCAAGGAAGATGATCACCAAAAGATGTATTTATCATCTAGTCCGGGTTCATAACATCGAAGCAAAATCACCGGTTCTTCAATCTGTCCCGATAGTAAACGAGTTTCCCGATGTGTTTTCGATTGAGCTTCCAGGTCTTCCACCAGAGCGGGAGATTGAATTTACTATCGATGTATTGCCAGATACTAAGCCAATATCTATCCCTCCCCACAGAATGGCTCCTGCGGAATTGAAAGAGCTAAAAGCACAATTGAAAGATTTGCTCGAGAAGGGATTTATTAGGCCCGGTTCATCACCATGGGCATCACCTGTCTTATTTGTAAGAAAGAAAGATGGTTCCTTGCGAATGTGTATTGATTATAGGTAGCTGAATAGGGTGACCATAAAGAATAAATATCCACTTCCGAGGATCGATGATTTATTTAATCAATTGCAGGAAGCCAAGTGATTTTCAAAGATAGATTTGAGATCAGGATACCACCAAGTGAGGGTTAAAGAAGAAGATATTAAGAAGACGGCCTTTAGAGCAAGATATGGTCATTATGAATTTCGGGTGATGTCGTTTGGCTTGACTAACGCTCCAGCAGTGTTTATGAACTTGATGAATGAGATGTTCAGGCCTTTTCTAGATTTATTCATAATTGTGTTCATCGATGACATCCTGGTATATTCCAAGTTAGAGGTAGAACATGCGGATCATTTGCATGCGGTCCTTGGAATTCTCGGCTCGAAAATTATACGCTAAATTCTCAAAATGCGAGTTCTGGATGAATTTTGTAACTTTTCTGGGCCATATCATCTCAGCCGACGATATTCGGGTCGATACTCAAAAGATAGAGGCTGTGAAGACTTGGCCAAGGCCTACAGAAGTCCGTAGCTTTCTGGGATTAGCAGGTTATTACATAGGGTTTCTGGAAGGGTTTTCCTCTATTTCAGCACCACTGACGAAGCTAACGCAAAAAGACGCTAAATTTCAGTGGACCGATGCGTGTGAGCATAGCTTTCAGGAGCTGAAAGATAGGCTGACTTCAGCCCCAGTCCTGACACTTCCTGAAGGATCCGAAGGCTATGTTGTGTATTGTGATGCCTCCGATGTCGGGTTAGGCTGTGTACTGATGTAGCACGGTAAGGTTATTTCTTATGCTTCCAGGCAACTGCGAAAACATGAGAAGAACTATCCGACCCATGACCTTGAATTAGCTGCAGTTATTCATGCTCTAAAGATATGGAGGCATTATTTGTACGATGTTCATGTAGATATCTATATAGATCACAAAAGTCTCCAATATATTCTCAAGCAAAAGGAATTGAATCTGCGACAGAGACGATGGTTAAAGCTATTAAAGGACTACGATGTAAATATTCTATACCATCCTGAAAAGGAAAATGTGGTAGCTGATACTCTTAGTCGTAAATCTATGGGCAGTCAATGTGATGTCCCGCCAGAAAGGAAGGAATTAGCCCGTGAGCTCTACCAGCTAGCCAGCCTAGGAGTTCGCCTAATGGATTTGGGCAATGTACGAGTTACTGTTCGTAACCCAACTGTTCCATCCCTAGATACGGAAGTAAAAAGGCGCCAATATGAAGATCCCAAATTGAGTAATTATAGATGTACACTTCCCTTAAAGGAGAAGTCGCCATTTGAGATCTCCGCAGATGGAATTCTCAGGTATCGAAGCAGGCTATGTGTCCGGAATGTTACGGGATTACGTCATCGGATTCTGGAAGAAGCTCATTACTCTCGTTATTCTGTTCACCCAAGAGCGACAAAGATGTACCATGATATCAAATTAATGTGTTGGTAGGAAGGAATGAAGAGAGATATAGCGGAGTTTGTGGCTCAATGTTCAAATTGTCAACAAGTGAAAATTGAGCACCAAAAATCGGCAGGGCTCTTGCAAGAAATGGAAATTCCAACCTGGAAATGGGAAGCGATCAATATGGATTTTGTTGTAGGCCTACCTCGTTCTCAGCGCAAGTGTGATTCCATCTGGGTGATTGTTGACAGACTCACAAAATCAGCACATTTTCTGCCAGTCCGATCTACATATTCAGCGGAGGACTATGCCAGATTGTATCTTAAAGAGACAGTGCAACTTCATGGCATTCCTGTGTCCATCATTATGGCATTCTGTGTCCATCATTACTGACAGAGGAGCACAGTTCACAGCCAAGTTCTGGAGATCCTTCCAAGAAGGATTGGGCACTCAAGTAAAACTTAGCACCGCATTTCATCCACAGACTGATGGGCAAGCTGACCGCATCATTCAAACCTTAGAAGATATGTTGCGGGCGTGTGCATTGGACTTTGGAGGTAATTGGGAGGATTATTTGCCACTTATTGAATTTTCATATAATAACAGCTGTCACGCCAGTAACTAGATGGCTCCATATGAAGCCTTATATGGGAGGAAGTGTAGATCGCCCATCGGATGGTTTGAAGTAGGGGAAACACAGTTAATAGGCCCGGAATTGATCCAGAAGGCGGTTGAGAAGATTAAGCTTATCCGAGACCGGCTGTTGACAGCTCAAAGCAGCAAAAAATCTTATGCGGATAATCGCCGACAGAATTTGGAATTTCAGGCCAATGATTGGGTATTTCTGAGAGTGTCGCCTATGAAAGGTATAATGAGATTTGGTAAGAAAGGCAAGCTTAGTCCTCGATTTATTGGACAGTACAAGATTGTACGCAAAGTGGGCCAGGTGGCTTATGATTTAGACTTACCCTCAGAGCTTGACTCAGTTCATCCAGTCTTCCATGTATTGATGCTCCGTAAATGCATTGGGGATCCTACCAAAATAGTACCTGCAAGTGACATCCAACTCACTGAAAGATTGGCTTATGAAGAAATTCCTATTGCCATTCTGGAAAGGCAAGTACGGAAACTCAGGAACAAAGAGGTAGCCTCAGTCAAAGTTTTATGGAGGAATTATAACAGAGAAGAAATGACTTGGGAAGCAGAGGAAGCTATGAAGTCCAAATATCCGCATTTATTTCTACCCCAGAGGAGACTCAAGATGAAACGCCAGTATTCCCAGGTATGAAATATTTCCTTTATCGTTTTGGGTCGTGTGTGGCCATTATTTTTGTTATTGATGTTGTAGCCCTGTGTGGCAATGTTATTTTGGGTTGTTGTGACAAGATGATAGTGCCAAATTACGGGGAAAACTCTGGCGAAATTTAGAATTCCCAAGAATTTAACATTCGAGGACGAATGTTCTTAAGGGGAGGAGAGTGTTACACCTTGTAAATTTCATATCGTTGAGTCGTAAATAGACTAACTCAAGCTTAAGACGAATATAAAGCTCTTACGACTATAAAAGGGGATTGGGCAATCTTAAAGTATGTACGATAAGATTCTTAAGTTATATGACTTAGTGAGACTAAGTTCATTGAAGGGAGCGAAGTATAAGTTGCGTTTGGGGAGGATTTCATAGTTATCGAGCTAACAGATATTTAGCAAGATCTTGAGGATGAGTTATAAGGTTCTTTAGAACGTTAATGAAGCATTAAACAAGCCCCAAGAAGGTTCCATTAGGATTTGAGATCAAACAAAACGACATGGACAAATCCAGAAAAATTGTGGATTATACGGTCATATATACAGACCGTATAATTTATACGGCCCGTATACCTGACCGTAGAACCCTTCCAGTGAGGGGTGAGGTTTTGGAGAAAACATACGGTCCATTATACAGACCGTATAATTTATACGGTCCGTATAGTAGACAGTATATTTCGGGTCGGGTCCGAATTTTATTTTCTATATATGAACGACCCTTCTTCTTTTTTCCTCATTTCCACTTATACAACCTTCTTTAAACCTCTATAACTCTCTCTATCTCATACTAACACATATCTAAGAGGAAAATAAAGGATCAAACATCAAAAGTTGGTAGAATCCAGGGTGTAGATGCTTCCTAGGGTTGATGAAAGCTAAGAATCTCTTGGGTATTGAAGTTGAGTTTTTCTCAAGAGGAGTAATTCCATCGAAAGAGCATTCCTACATAATCAAAGGTGAGTTTTATAATTGTTTCATGTTATTGATGGTGTTGTATAGTTGAAGAATTTGAATTAGGAAAGAAATATGGAATATGAGCTCAAGTATGTAACTAGTGGTATGTGGAGTTGAAAGATAGCGTGACTTATGATTCGTGGTGTAATGTGAGTACAATATTATTATGAATGATACTAATGATATTGAGGAAGTATTATATGAATGATGGACATGATGTTGCATTGTAGTTATGGGTATGAAGGACTGTGAAGATGAATTGGGAAGTTGAATAATGTTTAACTCAAAGGAATTTACGTATTATGATATTATGGGTGTTGATATAATGTTTGGGAGCTGTTTTATTAAATGGGGAAAAGTTTTTGAAACAAAGGAAATGCTGCCCAATTTTCATTAGCCTTTACTCGCTTTAGTTTGAGCTTAAGTATACTTCCAATTATCTGATTCTAGTATGAATCCTTTTTGAATGTAGAATTGTGAGCTCGGAAGGAGAGTGCTTAGCCGATATAGTTAAGGATACCTAAAGGTATGTAAGGCCATCCCCTTTCTTTCGAAGGCAAGACTCCTATATTATAGTCCATTTTCTACATTCCCATGACCTTTTTACATCCCAAATGATGAAAGCTAAAGATCTTTAAGAGCTCTTTGTGAAATAATATGTTCTATAATAGTGATGATGATAATGATGCTTTCACGATGCTGATTTTTCTATGTTTGTGACTTCATTGATGTTATTCTTGATTGTTTCCTCACCTCATACTACTAGTTCTTTCAAGGCGAGGCGTAGCGATGATGATGCTCCATAGTGTAATCGGATGTTCCCGACCTTACGTCACTCCGATAGTGCTATAGCTTTTACTTGAGCTCGTATGCATGCTTGATAGTATGTATATAATGATGATACACCGTGCCTAGTTGGCTGGACAGACACCACTACATCGGGTGTAGTGGACGGCTATGATAATACACCGTGCCTAGTTGGCCGGGCAGTCACCACTGGTGGTCAGCATGAGATGAGTACCCCGGACGCGGGAGGGCTGGACGTGGGCTAATGATATTATTACAGATTATGTATGTATGTAAGATATGTTCAAATGGTAAAGGCGAGCATGCATGATTCCGCCTCAAGAGGCACGCAGTTTCAGTTATTCTTTTTATTATGTTTTCTGTATTTCTTATTATGCTACCGTACATGCCTTGCATACTCAGTACATTTTTCGTATTGACGTCCTTTTCTTTTATGGATGTTGTGTTCATGCCACAGGTAGACAAGGAGACGATCCAGATTCCTAGGAGCCTTCCCAGGAGCCGGATCAGCTTACACAAGACCACTTCCATATTCCGGAGGTGCAGTTTCTGATGTGTTCTTTGTGTACATACTTGGGTATGGCGAGGTCCTGTCCCATCTTCATGACTCCAGTGTTCCAGTTAGAGCCTCGTAGATACTTATGTGTGGGTAGTACGTGTTATGTGACCCTCATTGTGTATTTTGTACATCATTCTTTTGTTGCCGTGAGGGCTTATATATAAATATACATGTGTTACAGAGTAGTTTATAATCATACCGGAGTAAGCCTCTTTTTGGATATTATGGAAGCACAGGTTGGGTAGAATAGTAACAATATAGATAGTGCTCGGTGGTTAGCTCCGGGTACCCGTCATGGCCCCTAGTCGAGTCGTGACATCGGCGCGGCTGCTGTTGCTCCTCTAAATTCTAGGCATGAGCCTGAATACAGGAAATGTCCATCCCCTCCTGTAGTGAAACCGTCAAACAATCCTTAAATAAATTTGGCCCTAAGCCACCCACAAATCTATATACTCTATCTCCCATGTCAGCCACCATCGTCGGAGCATATCTAGCCAATGAATTAAAGTGAAGGCTATACTCCTGGGTACTCATATTCCCTTGCTTAAGATTCTAGAATTTATCAGCTCTGGCCCGACGGACCTCGAATGGAAAACAATGACAGATAAAAGCCTTTATAAACTTTTGCAAAATCGGGGGAGGGGCATCCAACTCCACATATTCAGTATCGGAGGCATAGATGATTCTCGACGTCCTCAATATTTCATCTATAAAACCTTGCGAGTCTTCATCTAGTTTCGACCCGAAAAATTCTAGGGGATTTAAACTCATGAAATCACGGGCCGTTGCACTAGTGGCTCTATCACCGGGACCCGCACTTTGCCGTTGAACCTGAGTGGCAACCAGCTGAGTCAATAACTGAATGGCCTAGGTCATCTGTTGACCCGAAGTACCCGGTGGAGGAACTAGAGGCATATGAGTTGGAGTAGAAACACCTTCTTACTCTTCTAGATTAGGCTGAGTATGGGAGGTATGGGATGGAGCCTCATTATGGGATTCACCCTCTTCTATATTCGTTGGTGGCTCCCTTTCCATCCGCCTTGCTGTCGTAGCCTTGCCCTTCTGGGCGGCTTTGGCTTTTCTCTTTACTGGCATCACTGAAATCATAACACACGATTAGAGAAAAAGAAATCTTATAACATGGCTCTATCGCACGATCTAATAAGAAGAAAGATGGTCATTTTTTCCTAAATGCCTCGTAGCCTCTCATTTATAAGTGTGGCACGCTTCACACCCATAAACAAGACTCTACTGGACATGGCTCGTAGACACACCCTAGGACGGAACTGCTCTGATACCACTTTTGTCACGACCCGACTAGGGGCCATGACGGGTACCCGAAGCTGACTACCGAGCACCACTCATTATGCTAATCATCATACCCAACCTGAACATACACAACCTCCAAGGCAATGCATATATATACATAAGCCCTCACGACTGCAAAAATGATATAAAAATATATACACTAATGTATCCATGAGGCAACTACTACCCATGCATATGCATCTATTAGCCTCTACTAGAGTACTGAGACATAAGGACGGGACAGGACCTCGTCATACCCGAATATGTACATAAAAGAATATGTCAAAAACTGCACCTCCGGAGTAGGGAAGTGCTCCTGTGCAAGCAGATCTGGCTCTAAAGGATCTGGACCGTCCCCCTGTCTACCTGTGGGCATGAACACAGCGTCCAAAAAGAAAAGGACGTCAGTACGAACAATGTACTGAGTATGTAAGGCATGCATGGTAACATAACAAGGAAATGTAGAAAGCATGAGAAGAAGAGATAACTGTAACTACTTGCCTCTTGAGGCGAAATCATGCATGCTTACTTTTTACCTTTATAACATATCACACATACATACATGAGCTGTCTGAATCAATAAAGTCATTAGCCCGCGTCTGGGCCTCCCGCTTCCGGGGTAATCATGTCACGCCGCCCACTAGTAGTGTCATGTCCAGCCAAATAGGCACGGTGTTATCATAAGCCGCCCGCCTTAGCAGTGTCATGTCCTGCCAAATAGGCACAGTGTAAATTCATTATTATATACTTATCATAAAGCATGCATTAGAACTCAAGTAAAAGTTATAACTCTATCGGGGTGACGTAAGGTCGAGAATTCCCGATTCCATTATGGAGTAATCATAATCATCATGTCTCACCTTGAAGGAACTAGCATCGTAAGGTGAGTTTAAAAACAATGAATAACATCAAGGAATCACAAAAAGATCGTTAGCTTCATAAGAATATCATATCATGAGATTTAGGGTCTTTAGATTTAGATTCATCGTCGTCATTATCACATTCATAGCACGTATCTTATCATTATCCTATGAGTAGTCCTTAATAACCATAGACTTAATAACTAGCCTCACATACCTTTACGTCGCTCTAACTTTACTGTTATACCCTATTTTAACCGGAATCAAAATAGTTTACAACATCCCGGTAATTCCAGGGTTTAATTAAAGTTAAGAGTCGCCACCTAATTATTTATGGTGAATTAGGGAACCTAAGGTTAATTAAAGTTATTTTTAAAGTTAACTCCGTTTAAGGTCTACGAAACTTAAGGTTCTAGGTACAGGTTCAACTAATCTAGAGGGAAGGTATTAGGCATCCTCTAAGATTCCATTAATAATGGTTAACCGACCGGACTCAAATTTAATTAGGCTAAGTGTAAGTATAATATTATAGAAAAGAAAATAGCTTTGTCAACATTGCTAAAGTTATTGATAGACATCTAAGAATGTTAAAAATAGGACTTGTGGGAAAATAAAGGTATGAATTACTCTTGGAAAAGGATTCATTATTATTAGAAATGGTCATTTATTGCCTTTAAATAGAACTACCATAAAACTTAAAAAAAGGTTTTATAAAATAATGTTAAGTTATAATTTAAAGTAAGTGGATAGTCTTTAATAGGACACTTATATTAAACTACAGCCGGGCAAGTACGAATTTGGAAGGCCGAATTTACAATATTGTAAAATGATCACTCACCCAACTCCATATGTCTAAATGTCGCGTTCTATGTCAGTGAAAGTACTCTATTCATATCTAAAGCGACACCTTAAGCGTAACTTAGCTTTAAATTGTAGTAACTTAAATCTTAGCAATTAGTCATACAAATACAAATAAAAGGTTAGGCACGCCAAACATATAAACAAGCATCATCAACAAATACGTTAACCAAAACAAACTTCCGACACAAAGATTGGGATTATTTCGTAATTTCTCTTTGAGCGATGTAAGGCTTGAAATGATCAAGGATGCACGGCTCCGTGTGATAGCGGCGTCGTTGAGTCCCAAAGTTGGACTCTTCGGCTCCGGTGTTCATGCAACAAAGAAAGAACAAAATGAAGGGATTAGTAAAGGGTCCAAATCATTAATAGGCATGGAAATGAAATAAAAACAAAGCTGAAAACTGCTTGCTACTTTCGGTATTCAGCAATAGCTGGGGAGAAAAGATACTGCAAGAACTAAATTATGACTTGGTTTTCGTCGATATTTGCAGCGCTGCCACTTCCAGTTTTCAGCAATCAATAAAGGGTGTCGTTAAGAAACAACAAACACTAACTTTTTATACTAATGAGTATCTGCTAAAAGGACAGCACCCGTTCTGCATGTCCTTATTTGTTTATCATTTATTAACTAGTTAAACAAATAGCACCTTACATTTGCTTATAGTAAGGTGCCTACCAAAACTACTAGCAGGGGAATCTGTTGGGAGTATGAGATGTTTTTCACTAACAACATCATGATATTACCATTACAATTTCAAATCTCATACAACACCAAACAACCTTGCAACTAAGATGTAAACGTACAGAACAAAACCAACTCATATTAACACTTAACACTAATCCTTACAAATATCCAAATTTCGTAAGGTCATCTTCAAATGCCAACGACATCAACAAGAACACTTAATTTCCTATTTAGTGACAGAAAATGACTTTTAGTTCACGCGGAGACGAGCACTCGTGCATAAGTGAAGGGCTATCATGAACATATGTGAATGTAGCAGGACAAACATGCTTAAAGAACTGTGATTAACTCGGTAGTTTACAAGCCTCTGGACTATTAAAATGATTCCTACAACAAAGTTCATTAGTTTTACAAACTTCACAACCACTTTTACACCTAATAATAGGACCATGACCACCATGACCTCAATTGCAAAAAAACTGCAGGACATGTTTCCAACAACTCAGCCAGAGATAAATTAGCATCTTAGATCAGCGTTATAGGCACAAACGGGAAACTCAGATTTAAACAGAAATAGCATAGGCATACTAAACTTAAACCAAACATAAACTAAACCAACAACCAACATGTCGATACAGTTAGGCAGGAATTAAAATGTGCATAAACATGCCTGAACTAGCAGTTAACACATAAACCTAACTACACGGGAAGAGTGATTAACACAAAACCGAATACACTAATAACCTGGCACACATAACCATTAAGCAGGTCGAATTCTAAAAAAACTAGAAGGAAGGAAAATCACCTTTGTCGGGTGTAGTGAACTGGGGTCGTCGGCGTCGAATCTACTCTCTCGTTATGATTAGATTCAAACCTCGAATCCCAAATGAGTTCTAAATCTCTGTTGCGACTAAAGTATAAACCGAGATTGAAGAAGTAGTTTTGGACGATAAAAGGCTCTAAAAATATGCAGATGTCATATGGTATTTTAAATCACTGTCAAGAGATAAATAAGATTATTTTCTATTTTCTGAGAATTCAGGCGGCTGAAAAAGAACTCGAACAGAATTGAATTTGAACGAATCCCAAATTTAAAGTCGTAATTGAAAGATTGAAAAGTCCCTCCTTTATGAACTCTGAATGCTCATATATATAGGACAAAAAGTAGGGTTTTCAATTTTGAGCGGGGTTTGGAATCGAATTCATTTCAAAATCAAAACGTTGGGGCTTGATTCACGTGATTTGCTTCGGTATTTCCGAAATAGAACGATTCTTTCTGGTCTTTGTGGATTGGTTGCGTTTTGAAGTGGGAAATGGAAACCCTTCTTCTGTCAACGACAGAGCAAACACAGGAAAAATAGGGACGTTTGCTTAAAGTGAAGGGATTTCACGAAAATGGGATGCTTTGCTCTGCCATGGTTGAAAAGAGTGGGTGTTTTGTAACCAAAATGGTGAAAGGAGAGATGAAGAAGACGACAGGAGAAGGCAGAGGGTGAAGAGCATTGCACGAAAATGGGAGGCAAAGATCTGCCACGGCCGAAAGAAGGTTTTCTCTTGGCTAAAAATGGAGAGGGGGGAGAGATAAGAGAGTGTGCGGCTGTTGAAGAAAATATAGAGATGGACTGATCTGTTCACTTAGGTCTAGAGGAGGAAAATATAAGATTGGGCCGGGTCGGGTAGAGATGTTGGAGTGGACGGGTGAGTTGGAAAATATGGGCTGGTTGGTTTGGGTAGGAGGGAAAATGGGTAATTAAATAAGTGGGCTGCGGATTTTGAAAGGGTAGTCACGAATTAGGCCTATTTTGGCTGAAAAAAAATGTTGATCTTTTCTCCCTTATTTAATCATTTTGGGCTTTTTAACTTAATAATTAGTACAAAATATATTATGTGAAGACAAATAGTAATTAGTGTATATAAAGTAAAAATTAATTTAACGAGTACGAATCCTAAAACGAAACGATGGCGAACCGTTTAAAATTCGTGATAAAGTAATACTAGTAAAAAAATAGTGAAAATGAAGGTAACAGTATTAATAGTAGTAGAAATAAAAAATAGTAGTGAAAATAAAATATTTAGCTCGTTAATAAATTTAAAAGCCCAAGGAAATAAATTGGAATAAAGGAGGGGCAAAATTGGGTGTCAACAGATGCCCCTCTTCGACCGGAGACGATGTAAGAGTTTTCGGGCGAAGAAGTTGACGTAATAGCCAATTTTGTTCCGACCAACAAGTACGAACTTGGAAGAACTTGAGAAAATACGGTTTAGGAGAATTGGTGGACAATATTATGGGGTGGAAGGAATTATGGCTGAACCCGTTTCGAATTGCCTGCATGTCTCGGGTTTCGTGAGAATCAAGCTGTATGTAGCTCGAAAGAAGCGGGTCAATACTGACGCTACGCTTTTTGCCCCAGTGTTGAATTACAGTGAGACTGGGATATAGTAAAACTACAAGATTTGTGAAAATAGTTGATTGAGTAGAGTTTTAACGGTGGATATGAAAGAAAAATTAACCTACGTATCACGTGTTCGTGGACATAGGCGGAATTGAGTTCGAGAGTAGATCTGTGACCCTTGCTTGTAAGTTTGATATTCCTCTTCAGCAAATTTGCCCCAGTTCACTGCGTAAGATAAAGTTTCACGTTGCGCTGTATCTCTGTAGATTGTACTTTCTGTCAAAACTGAAATTCATGTCAAAATTAGTAATAAAGTCTGGGGTAAAGTTGAAACTGTAAAACTTATAAAGAATGTAAAATGATAACAAATATAAGTGAAAGTGAGGATGAAGCCGTGTGGCTTATAATGAGGCAGCGTGGCCAAATGTTGTCTCTGATTGTCTTCAGGGACTTGAGTGAATGTGTGATGTGTATGCCGAGGATGTAATAATATCTTCAGTTGTATTTGGAGACTTTAATGATAATAATAAGGCCTCCGGCTGTCTTCCGGGAAATGGTGATAAATGATGTCTGTGAAATTTAAGGTAAAGTCATTAAAGTAGGTAAAGTGGATGATAAAGTAAAGTAATAAAGTAGAGAGTAAAGTAAAAGTGCAGCCGTTTGGCTTATGCAGATGAGGCCGTGTAGCCACGTGATGTCTCCGGTTGTCTTCGGGACTTGATGATATCTGCGGAATTAAGGTAAAGTTATTAAAGTGAATGATAAGGTAATTGATGAAGTAGAAAGTGAAGTAAGAGTGCAGCCGTCTGGCTTATGAAAATGAGGCTGTATAGCCATATGATATCTCCGGTTGTCTTCGGAGATTTGATGAAGATTCCCGTAAAGTCCGGGGTAAAATCGTTAAAGTAGGTAAAGAGTGATGTCTCCGGTTGTCTTCGGAGGCTTTGATAAAGTCCGGTGTAAAGTCGTAAAATGGATGATGTCTCCGGTTGTCTTCGGAGACTTAATGATAATTCCTGTAAAGTTCAGGGTAAAGTCGTTAAAGTTGGTAAAGTGAATGATAAAGTAGAGAGTAAAGTCGTAGTGTAGCCGTCTGTCTTATGCATGTGAGGCTGTATAGCCGAATGATGCCCCCGGTTATCTTCGGAGACTTGATGATAATCCATGCAAAGTTCAGGATAAAGTCGTTAAAGTTGGTAAAGTAAATGATAAAGTAATGGATAAAGTAGGGGGTAAAGTAAGAGTGTAGCCATTTGGCTTGTGCAGAAGAGGCTGAATAGCCAAATGATACCCCCGGTTGTCTTCGGAGACTTAACGTTGATTCCTGTAAAGTTCATAGTAAAGTGGTTAAAGTTGGTAAAGTATATGATAAAGTATTTGATAAAGTATGGAGTAAAGTGATAGAATAGCCGTTTGGCTTATGATGTTGATGGTATCGTGACAGGCCGAGCTAATAACATGTGATCCTGATTTAATTCGCCTTCAATTTCGTCAACCTATAAAAACAGGTATATAAAGTCATAAAGTTATTGTGAGAAAAATAAAATAAAATTAAAGATAAAGTTGGAAATAAAGCCGTTTGGCCTTTAAGGCGAGGCCATAATGGCCAAGCGATGCTTTTAGCCGTGATCGATAGACTTGACTGTTGGTCTCGCGGCCTTTTGATTCCTGCATTCAAAGAAAAATTCTTAGTTTGGGAGGGGGGAAGTTGATTCGTGTTGACTCGAAGCTTGACTTGGTTGGCGCTCCATTCGTCCTGTTTGTTTGGATCTTGTGATCTCTGTTTAAGCCTCGGTAGATGAACAGTAGTGAAACATTGAAAGAAAGTGTTTCATTTGAAAAATATATATATGTAAGTGTATGTATATAGGAAAGATATAGATGAAAATATATGTATGCAAGTTGTAAAATATTTCTGCCAACTTCCGATTGTGACACTTCTGAAACAATTGAAAGGTCATTTGTCTAAAACACTTCCTGTCTGATAGCCTTAACCTTGTCGATGTCTAACTCTGCTCCTGTCTAATCTTTCAAGATATGCCCCAGTTTTAGACTCGGAAGGGTGTGCTAAACTTATGTCGTGGTGTGACCGAACCTTATATAGGTTGCCTACGTATCCCGCCGAAGGAATCAGGTCAGAACGTAGTTCGTAGGTCCATAAAATGGTTTGAAATTTTCTAATAAAGGGACCGAACCCGATATGGATTGCCTACGTATCCCCCCAAGGGAATCAGGTCTGCGTAGTTCTGTTATGTAAATGGCTAAAGGTTTGTTGAATTTCTACCTAAATATGACTGACTCGTATGTTGAAGGTCTACATATCCCGCCGAGGGAATCAGGCCATGTGTGGTTCTCCTTACATAAGGATTTTTGGATTTTTTTTTATAATGCAACCGAACCCTATGTGGGTTGCCTACGTATCCCACCACGGGAATCAAGTCAGCGTAGTTCATACTTGTATTGAAGGAAAGGTTGCAAACTAGGCTGTCTAACCTAATGTCGTCCTTTGATTTTTCTTGACTGATAGTTTTCATGCTTGTGTCATCACCTATCGGCTATTTCGATTTCTTCCGAGTGGAATCTTGTCTTGTCCTCTAATTTCTTTGTTATTCTATCGAGATGTATGTTATTCATTCGTTCATTTTATGTCACAATCATAGAGTTGGCAGATTTGATAAATAAAGTAGAAAATAACAATAATAGATGATTAAGGAAAATCAGAAATGCATTCATAGTTTTTGCAATTTAAGCTTCCAAAAGATGAGGCAAAGCAACAAAAGTTTTGGGGCACGATTTAAGCCTCAATTTTAAAATCGTGCTATCTCAAAAAGTTCACTACATGTTCAAATCTACCAAGACTTCCGGCGAACTAGAGACGGAGTACAAGTCCAATTCTTCAAAGTCTTTCCTGGTTCGGCACCCCGGATGGTCGGTGTCTCGGTGTTGTGAGTAGTTGTAGCGGCAACCTTCCTTGGTGCTTGTGTTTGGATTGTTCCCACGGGAGCGACAAAAGTTGATGACATGATGGGTTCTTTCGAATCCCTATCTTCCTCGACAGTTATCATGTTTACGTTGGCATTTTCATGAGTAGGTAAAGGGTTGTTGTCCACGTTGGGCTGAGCTCCAGTAAGTTGGATCGCTCCTTCTTTAATCAAGGCTTCAATTTTGTTCTTGAGGCCATAGCAATCCTCAGTGTCATGCCCAGCAACTCCAGAATGGTAAGCACAACACTTGGAACCATCAAACCATCTTGGAATAGGATCGGGAATTTTCCCTTCAATTGGTTGTATCACGCCGGCTGCTTTCATTCTTTCAAATAATTGAGCCAAGGGTTCAGCGAATCGAGTGTAATTACGGGTATTTTTGATGTCGGTGTTTGGACGGGCTTTAGGTGTGGCATGTGGTCGATTTTGGTAAGTCGGAGCTCGAACAGGTTGATATGGACGTGGGTTTTGATGTGGAGGTACTCGGGGTTGGTAGTAGTTTGCTTGGGCGTTGTAGACAGGGTAAGGAGATAGTGGAGTTTGGTAGGGTTCAGTATAGTGGTAAGGGTAGAAAGGTTGTTGTGGATGGTTAAAGTATGTAATGGCTTGGCTTGGCTTATGTCCTTGGACATTCATGACTGCAGCGACGTCTTCTTTCTTCTTTTTGGTTCCACTGATAGAACCAGATTGAATAGCCTTATTTACTGCTTGCAAAGCAGTAAGATCCTGAATTTTCCCTGATTTGATGCCTTCTTCTAAGGCTTCTCCCATTCGGACAACTTCTGTGAATTTCTGTCCCATCATACCTATCATTTTCTCATAAAATATGCCAGCTTGGCATTCAATGAAGGTAGCAGTCATTTCTCTATCGTTCATCGGGGGTTGAACCCGGGCTGCTTCTGACCTCCAGCGTAACGCATACTCGCGGAACGACTCAGTTGACTTCTTGGTTAACTTGGTCATGTAGACCCTGTCTGGTGTGATGTCGGTGTTGAAACTGAATCGATCCATAAAGTCTTGGGCCATGTCACTCCAACCACGCCATTTACGGACGTCCTGTTGTGTATACCAAGTAAGGGCCTCACTAGATAAGCTTCTGATGAATAGCTTCATCCTTATGTTCTGATCTCTACCTACTCCAACCAGTTTGTCGCATTAAGCCCTTAAGTGTGTATGGGGGTCGCCTGTTCCATTGAATGTATCAAATTTCGGCGGCTTGTAGCCTACGGGCAAATCGACGTCAGGCTGAACACACAGATCTTCGTATTCTACACTTTTGCTTCCTCTGGTGAGTTGAAGGTTTCTCATTGCTTCTTTGAGACTGTGGATCTGCTTTAGCAATATGTTATCTGCCCCTGCTTTTGCATCCTTTTCCATTTCCTCGTATTGATCTACCTCGGGTTGGAACCTGACCGTTACTGGGTTGGTAAAGGCTTGTGTTTCCGCTGCATATACCGGAGGAACATACTGTGTATTTAGAGTGACAAAATGTGCCCCTTGTATATGCTGGGTTGGATAAGTTTGGACAGTAGGAGTGTTTTGGACTGGAGGTGGTGTGTTATAAATGGTGTTCGTAGGTAATTGGTTTGGTGGGTTTAGAGGAGTAGTTGTAGGTGGCAGATTAGTATTGGTGGGTAAAGGAATGTAAGGAGTGTGAACTTGTGATTGATTTGGTGGGTTGACGGGTGGTGGATTCGGAGTAGCATAGGTAGTGTAGGTGTGTGGTTGACTCTGTGGAGGAGTATAGACGTATGATGGATTTGGTGGATTTGCGAGGGTGATTGGAGGAAAGTTGTTGTTGGTAGGTGCATTGTTTTGTGGAGGGAAATTGTTATATCCCGTATTCTCGCGTATTCGGAAAAAATTGAAATAATTTTTGATTTGTAAGGAATAAGGTTATTTGTTGATTTGAATTAGTATATATGTGGGTTGTTCATGAAAAGTATTGATGTGGAAACACGGAGGAAGGCCAAGGGCCAAATTAGAATTTTGGAAATTAGTTTCAGGAATTACAAAATGAGAATTTTATGTCATTGGGCTCAAAAAATAAAAGGAGAATTTTGGCCCAAAATGAGAAGGGTGGCCGGCCAACATGGCCTTGGCCCAACCCCTCATTTTAATTATTTTCCCCTGTGTTATAATTTATATAAGTGAGCTCTATCCATTAGAAATTTCAAGAAACATAAGAAGAGAAAGAACAAAGCAAGAAGAGCAATAAAAGAAGGGCATATTCGGCCCTAAGGCTGCCAAAATCACCCTAAAAAATCTTGCCTCTAAAATTTTTATTTTGTGATTTTCCTACTAAATTGAAGTTCCTCTACAACATGGTGCAATTGTTTGGGAGAATAGAGCATTTGTTTCTTCAATATGACAATTTATTCAAGTGAAGAAGATTGGAGAAAAAGATAAGAATTTATTCCATGTTATTATGTTATGAAGGTTTGTTTGTGTTATAGTATATGGAAATGAGTAGAATTCATGAAAACATGGAAGTTTGCAAAGTGGGTATGGAGTATGGTGCATGGCCGTGTGTATATATATATTGTATGCTTATGGTGGATTGAATTTATGTTGTATTCTAGTTGTGGGTAGGATGGAATTCATATTGAGAATGAAAGTGGAATGAATTTGGTTGAAGTTGGAAATGTATAGGTTGGCCGTGTGATATAGGAAATGGAATGGGAATGAATTAAATTTTGATGAACATGTTAGTTCTGTTCTTGTGATTCTTGCAATGTAAATGAAAGTAAAATGACATAAGTTTGTCTTGGAATGGAATGTAGAAGTTTATGTCATTTTAGTATGATTTTATGACATTATGAAAATGGAGTTGTTAAGGTGCAAATTATGATGATTGTTGATGAATTTGGGATATGGAAGCATGTTATGAATAAGTATGTTAAAGATTAGAAGTTTTGAATGAATTATGACTTTGGTGGAAAGTTGTATATTTTGTATATCGAATGAATATTTCGTACAAATGATATGAAGTGTTTCCAAATTATATTGTGATGATTTTGGTTAATGATGAATGTGAAATCCTTGAGATTTGTTTGGAAATTTGAAATTTGAAATGGAAGTATTGCTTTATGTAGAAAAGAAGAATATTGACGTTAGAACCATTTTGATGTGATTCGTGATAACTTTGGTATGGTGGGTTGTGTTGTTGATATATATTGAGCCGAGCTAAGCCTCGGGGATGTTATATGTATAGGGGAAGTGCTGCCGAAATTTCGGCAGACAAACATGAGTTAAGTGAATTCTTAAGTTTTGCAATTCCTAATTGGTAACAATGACCAATTGCAGATTTTGGACGAAACGGGAATCGAGTTTGAACGAGCGTAAGAAGTGAGAAGGTATGTAAGGCTACCCTATTCCTTCTTTTGGCATGTCCTAGGTATACTAGGTTAAGATTGGAGCCCCGGGGGCAATTCTGTTCCTTGAAATCCGAATTGGAAATCGAATACTATTCATTCAATCTAATTGAACTATAGAATACTTATTTTGTTGGAAAAGTGATTATATGTCCGAAACTTTTGCAAATGTACTCGAATCGCTTCGAAACTTCCATGTATGGTTCCATAGACCCCAAATGTCCGTAGTTCATGTCCGCCACCTCGACTTGACCCGAGGTGGGCCCGCTAACTCCGAGACCCTTTTGTTTGCTCTATTAGTCTCATTTTTGTATAATGTCGGCAAAGGATTTTCGTTTGTGAATTTGGCTATCGAAAAATAATATTTTGATTGCTACGATATCCTAAATTATATTTTGAACCATAATTACCATTTTGGAAATACTTTTGTGAAATGAACCCCGTTTTGATTAATTGTTCGAACTATTTTGACTAATGAGTCAACATATGATTTTATCAAGTCTGCAAAGGTATTTTGATATATAAATTGCATTGTTTGCTCACGACTCCGCTCGTGCCCTTATTATGATTTCGTTCACCGGTTCCCGGGCCGGTTATGATTCGTGCGCCCTATGATAAATTCGGCCGTATGCTGTGTTACGGTTCCCGAGACCTCGCCATAGGGCCGGGTTCCGTTTGGAGTTATGCTGTGATATGGCTGATAATATGTTATGATGATATGTGTGTTCGGGGATGTACGGAGATTTGAACCTTCTGGTGTTATGCTGTGTGTGGCACCAGCGTCGGAGTGGTGACCACGTTCCTGAGCTTTGCATGATTTTATCTGCATTATGTATATACGTTTTGCTACAGATTTTGATATACTGGTCAGTACTCCCCTTTTTGTATTCGGTTTGTTCTCAGTTATGGTTTACACTTCTGCACTCTATGCTTTACATACTCAGTACATCTTTCGTACTGACCCCCTTTCTTCGGGGGCTGCGTTTCATGCCCGCAGGTACAGAGATCCGTGATCTGCCAGTGTAGGCCACGCGTTCTGCTATTACAGAGTGCTCCTGTTGATCCGGAGCCCATATGTAGTTATATAGCTTTTGTGGTGTATATGCATATGTATATTTGACTATTTGGGGTACGGTGGGGCCCTGTCCCGTCATATGTTTTCGTGTTGTATTTGTAGAGGCCTGTAGTCATATATGTGGGTCGAGGGTCCTATATGTGTCTGTTTTGATTACGATCTGTGTCTTAATGCGGTCCGTTTGTTATGGTGGCCAAAACGGCCCTTATGTTTATATTTGTACGTGTGATCGGCGATATGCATTCCGTCGCTTCTATCTGTTCCGATATGATATTTTGATATGCACGACCGCTTAAGACAAGTTTTGATTTAAATTATGTTTGAAATAACTATTATGAAATCTGAATTAAGTTTGGCTATGATGACTGGATATGTATGTCTGTTCGGGTGTCCCTATAGGGCACCAGTCGCGGCCCACGGGGCTGGGTCGTGACAGAAATGTTCAGGAACTGGAGATTCGAGTGATGGAAAACGAGGTGGGTTTGGTGCGACAGTTCTAGGTTCAGGAGGTGGACTTTGGAGTGTAACAGATAAATTGGTCAGGTCCCTAACCCGATTTAGTTCGCCACGTAGGTCCTCAATCTCTTGAGTCAGGCGGGCGATATGTTCGTCATGTTGCATAGTATTTCTATGTTCAGAAGTCTTGGGAGGATTGTTAGAGATCACAATGTTTTCCAAACCAGTTGAAACGGATACAGCTGGATCAGGCATGATAATTTCTTTTCCTTGCACAACCCCGGTACGTCGAGGTAGTGATGACGTCTTCGATCTTGTGAGGTAAGGGTGGCCGGCCAGCTCGAGTGTCAACACGAATCAACTCTTTGGGAATAAAAATAAAAAGAAACATAAAGTGCAAATGATGTCAGTCCAGGTAAAGTCATGATCATGTAAAGTCAAGTAGGTCATGTAGCAAATAATTCATCGAATAAAGTCAAACAAATTGTCAAACAAATGTACATGGGTATATCAAACAATAACGCGTCCTAATGTGCATGTGACCTCTTTGTGCCAGAGGTAGGCCTATCGTTTGTTTGAAGGGTAAAGTGTGCCATAATACGTCATCCCGTTGCTTTTGATTAATTAAACAAGTTCTAATTCCCGAATTAAAGTACAAAAGTAACGTAGTTTTATTACATATCAAATGAATACAACATAAAGTATTTCCTAATCTAAGTAAATACAATTTCCTATGTCTAAATGTGCAGCTCCATTTTGTGGTATCCTCGGTTCTCGTCAATTGTTGATCACGGACGTACTCCAATGTGAGGTCCATACCTGTCATAGAAACGTTAGTCATCCCTCCTTCCTAAAGTTTAATTAGTTAAAGCAAATAGTCCGTATTTAGGAACAATTATCCTTCAAACATGCACATAAAGTATGATTAGTGTCACTCGGGGTCGTGAACCCACTTGGACGTTTGGGTAAAGTCATCTAATGGGTTTAATACACCAAGGGTATTAAACCTCCTAGGTCATGAAATGTATGCTCCTAATAAAAGGTGTTGGTTTAGCTCTATCCTAGGTTGACCAAGAGTTGGTTTACTAGACGCAAGGTTCCCGAGCGGACTACTCGAGTGAGAAGGCTACGCGGTCACCGGTTTTCGGACACCCCGCGCATACGCCAACTCTCCTAAAATTTTGGTTTTTGAAAGAAATTTGCGGGTGCGCGAAACACACCTCGCGTGTACGTGTGATAGTGTGAATTTCCAAATGTGGAGAAAAGTGATACGGAATGACAGTTTATATCAAAACAGTAACAGTTAAACAGTTTATATCAAACAAACAATTAATAGCATGTACAAACAGTTAACAACAAATAAAGTAATTCAGACAACCACACAAAGCCTAATTAAACTAAGTCCGTTATGGTTAGAACCTAAGTAATCCCCAGCAGAGTCGCCAAGCTGTTATACCCTATTTTAACTGGAATCAAAATAGTTTACAACATCCCGGTAATTCCAGGGTTTAATTAAAGTTAAGAGTCGCCACCTAATTATTTATGGTGAATTAGGGCACCTATGGTTAATTAAAGTTATTTTTAAAGTTACCTCCGTTTAAGGTCTACGAAACTTAAGGTTCTAGGTACAGGTTCAACTAATCTAGAGGGAAGGTATTAGGCATCCTCTAAGATTCCATTAATAATGGTTAACCGACCGGACTCAAATTTAATTAGGCTAAGTGTAAGTATAATATTATAGAAAAGAAAATAGCTTTGTAAGCATTGCTAAAGTTATTGATAGACGTCTATGAATGTTAAAAATAGGACTTGTGGGAAAATAAAGGTATGAATTACTCTTGGAAAAGGATTCATTATTATTAGAAATGGTCATTTATTGCCTTTAAATAGAACTACCATAAAACTTAAAAAAAGGTTTTATAAAATACTGTTAAGTTATAATTTAAAGTAAGTGGATAGTCTTTAATAGGACACTTATATTAAACTACAGCCGGGCAAGTACGAATTTGGAAGGCCGAATTTACAATATTGTAAAATGATCACTCACCCAACTCCATATGTCTAAATGTCGCGTTCTATGTCAGTGAAAGTACTCTATTCATATCTAAAGCGACACCTTAAGCGTAACTTAGCTTTAAATTGTAGTAACTTAAATCTTAGCAATTAGTCATACAAATACAAATAAAAGGTTAGGCACGCCAAACATATAAACAAGCATCATCAACAAATACGTTAACCAAAACAAACTTCCGACACAAAGATTGGGATTATTTCGTAATTTCTCTTTGAGCGATGTAAGGCTTGAAATGGTCAAGGATGCACGGCTCCGTGTGATAGCGGCGTCGTTGAGTCCCAAAGTTGGACTCTTCGGCTCTGGTGTTCATGCAACAAAGAAAGAACAAAATGAAGGGATTAGTAAAGGGTCCAAATCATTAATAGGCATGGAAATGAAATAAAAACAAAGCTGAAAACTGCTTGCTACTTTCGGTATTCAGCAATAGCTGGGGAGAAAAGATACTGCAAGAACAAAATTATGACTTGGTTACACATACCGGGCCCTACCAAGGCTCAGTGTTACACATACCTGGCCCTACCAAGGCTCAGTGTTGTCCGTACCCAACTGCAGTGGTGCGCGCGCGTTACATAAACATGCATACATATTCTACCCGGCCTTATAAGCTCGGGGTTCCATAATAGTCATACATAGACACATATACATAATAGCTCATAAGCACCTTTACTTGTATCATCATTATCATCATCGTCATCGTTATCGTCATAGCTATTACCATTATGGTCGTCATCAATATCATTATCGCTATTATCGTCATTCATTACATCTATCCTTATAGGATTACTTGTCATATGAGGAACTTAGTACAATCATAATACGTATCGAGGATCATGAGCTCAATAGCTCGAAAGATAGAATCATTTGAAGGATATCTATAGAAGGTTTAGATGATTGGCCACAGAACCATGCCTTATGAAAGAAAGGTTATCCTTACATACCTTTCCGTTCAACTATTTACCACTTGCAGGTTCTCCTCCGAAGCTCACATTTCTACCTTCATTAAAGTCATACTATCATTAGAATCGATAGCTAGCATACACGACTAAAATTAGAGAAAATCAGACAGCATCTCCTTTATTTATACGACATTCCTCCATATCGTATATCAACTCCAAAACGTCAATAATACATTCACAATATCATAACAATAGTCCTTATTCATCCACATTATCCACATTTCTCAATTCACTTTCAATCACCCATATCCATGGTCATAACACACGACTACGTTCATTCACATACATTGTCTATCCAATGTTCTCAACATAATTTGTAACCTATTAACATCACAACACATTAAGAATCATGACTCAATTCAAACTATTACTCAAAATGGCACTATTCAACATTCACGACCCATTTTTCTATACCCATCTACATTCCAAGTATTTCAACTCTCAAATACCTTAAAAAACATAGAAATACCATAAATCTTACCTTAGATGTTGTAGGAACAAGCCTTGGATGGCAATACTTCACTTGAGCAAAAACCCTAGTTCATCTCCAATGAGATTTCTTGACTTGAATGATCTTTAATGGGTTTTGTTGCACTTGATTCACTTAGTTTATGTTGTTAATAACTAATACCTCTTGAATTCTTGTGGAATAAATGTAGAGAGATGTTTTAGAGAGAAGGGGTGTGATGTGGAAGTGAAATGAAATAAATCTTGAATCCCTTATTTAATGAGCAAAACTGTCCCGACCATATAGACGGAACAACATACGGTCCGTACATTTTATACGGGCCGTATGTTTGGTCCAGAAAGGTATGACATTCTGGGCTGATTATATGGTCCCAACATACGGACCGTATAATTTATACAGCCAGTATGTTTGGCCGTATAATCCCCAGTGATTCCGAAGCTCGTTTCGTCGACTCGTTTGATCTCCAATCCTTATGGAACCTTCTTAGCACTTGTTCAACACCTCAATACCACTCTAAGGGATGTTATCACTCTTCTCCAAGACATCATTAAATCCTGGTTAACTCGTTACTCGCAATCCCTCTCTGATACCTATCGTATGCCTTACCTTCTCTTGGCCAACTTTCTTCCCCCATCTCTAACATCTTTGAAATCTTATCTAGAGTCATCGAATGTTGTTTATTACTTATTGAAATACCGTATGGTCGTACTCTTCACTAGTCTATTCACTTGTGCGTCAACAAAAAATTTTCCGAGGTGTAACATTCTTGCCCCCTTAGGAACATTCGTTCTCGAATGTTGGGTCCTCGGGGATTCTATAAAAATTTCGCCAGAGTTTCCCCTATAATATGGAACTACCATCCTGTCACAAAAACCCATAATAATAATCCCTCACAGGGCCACAACATAACAGCAATAGGATTTGGCCACACACGACCCAAAAAGCATAAAAGAAAAACATACGTACCTTATGATCTTGACGTCTCATCTTTGATCTCTTTCAAGGGCTGAAATAAATGCGGGTATCTAGATCGCATACTATCTTCCACTTCCTATGTCATTTCTTCTCGTTTAATGCTTCTCCATAAAACCTTAACTGGGTCCACTTCTTTGTTTCTAAGCCTCCGTACTTGCCTATCTAGTATGGCAATGGGTACCTCTTCATAAGTCAACTTCTCTGTCACTTGTACATCATTTATTGGCACGATCCTAGTAGGATCTCTAACACATTTCCGAAGCATCGAGACATGGAAAACTGGATGAACTGACTCCAAATCCAGAGGTAGATCTAACTCATAGGCCACTTTTCCTACTTTGCGCACAATCTCATAAGGCCCAATATATCGGTGACTAAGCTTCCCCTTTTTGCCAAATCTCATAACGCCCTTCATTGGTGACCCTTTCAAGAATAACCAATCTTTCACTTGAAACTCTAAGTCTCTTCAACGATTATCCGCATAGGAGTTTTGACAACTTTGGGCTGCTGACAACCGATCTTGTATGAGCTTAACCTTCTCTATGGCTTGCTGGACCAAGTCTGGCCCTATCATTTTAGACTCTCCTATTTCAAACCACCCAATTGGGGATCTACACTTTCGCCCATATAACGCTTCATACGTGCCATTTGAATGCTAGAATGATAACTATTGTTGTAAGCAAATTCAATGAGTGGCAAGTGATCATCCCAATTCCCTCCAAAATCTATCATACATGCCCGCAACATATCTTCAAGAGTTTGAATGTTACACTCAGCTTGTCCATCAGTCTGCGGGTGAAATGTCGTGCTAAGGCTCACTTGGGTCCCTAAACCCTCTTGGAAGGACTTCCAAAAATTGGCCGTAAACTGGGTTCCTCTGTCTGAGATAATAGATACTGGAACAACATGAAGTCGCACTATCTCCTTAACATAAAGCTGTGCATAATCTTCTGCCACATACATCGTTCTGACTGGCAAGAAATGAGCGGACTTTGTGAGTCTAATCACAATCACCCATATGGAATCATACTTACGTCGAGAGCGGGGTAAGCCTGTAATGAAGTCCATGTTAATCACTTCTCACTTCCAAGTTGGGATTTCTATAGCTTGCACCAATCCGCCCTACTTTTGGTGCTCGATTTTTACTTGTTGACAGTTGGGACATTGAGCTACGAATTCCGTTATATCTTTCTTCATCCCATTCCACCAATATATGGACTTAAGATCATGATACATTTAAGTTTCACCGGGGTGAACAGAATAACGGGAAAAATGAGTTTCTCTCAATATCTGGTGGCGTAAACCTACCACATCAGGAACGCATAATCTGCCTCGGCATCGAAGAACTTCGTCTCCTGAAATATCAAATGATGACTCCCCTTTCTGAGGGAGGGTACCTCTGTAATGCATTAACATGGAATCTTTGTATTGTCGCTCTTTCACTTTCGCTACTAGCGACGAGACTGCTGAATTCTGAATAGTAATTCCCCTGCTACCTGAGTCTACTACTCGAACTCCTGGGCTAGCTAACTGCTAGAGCTCACAGCCATTTCTCTCTTCTCTAGTCGTACATCACATAAACTCCCCATCGATCTACGGTTAAGAGCATCAGCCACAACATTTGCCTTTCCGAGATGATATAGGATATCAACATCATAATATTTTATCAATTCCAACCATCGTCGTTGCCGCAAATTCAACTCTTTCTATTTGAAGATATACTAAAGACTTTTATGATCTGTATAAATATCCACATAGACACCGTATAAATAATGTCTCCATATCTTTAACGCATGAACCATGACAGCCAATTCTAGATCATGAGTTGGATAATTCTTCTCATGTTTCTGCAATTGCCTTGAAGCATACGCAATCCTTACCATGTTGAATAAACACACAGCCTAGCCCAAGGCCTGAAGCATTGCAATAAACAACATATCCCTCCAATCCCTCTGGAAGTGTCAAGACTGGGGCAGAAGTCAATCTACCCTTTAACTCTTGGAAACTACGTTCACAAGCATCTGTCCATTGAAACTTTGCTGATTTCTGGGTCAACTTTGTGAGTGGCGCAGAAATAGAAGAAAAACCCTCAAAAAATCTCCTGTAATAACTTGCTAAGCCCACAAAACTACGAACCTCCGTAGGAGTTGTGGGCCTTGGCCAAGTCTTCACGGCCTCAATCTTTTGGCTATCTACCCGAATACCATCGGCTGCAACAATATGCCCCAGAAAAGAGACTGAGTTCAGCAAAAACTCACACTTAAATTTGAAGAGACTGAGTTCAGCAACTCTCGAGTTTGAAGAACTCTAAGGACAGTACGCAAACGATCCGCATGTTCTGCCTCGAATCTAGAATACACCAAAATATCATCGATATATACGATCACAAATAGATCTAGGAAGGGCTTGAACACATTGTTCATCAAATCCGTAAATACTGCCGGTGCATTAGTTAGCCCAAATGACATTACCCGGAACTCAAAATGACCATATCTTGTTCTGAAGGCTGTTTAGGGATATCTTTCTCCCTAACTCTCACTTGGTGATACCCGGACCTCAAATCGATCTTTGAAATCCATTTGGAACCTTGTAATTGGTCAAATAAGTCATCAATCCTCGGAAGAGGATATTTGTTCTTAATAGTCACCTTATTCAATTGTCAATAGTCAATGCACATTCGCACGGACCAATCTTTCTTTCGGACAAACAATACGGGTGCTCCCCACGGGGATGAACTAGGCCGAATAAAGCCTTTCTCAAGCAGGTCGTTCAATTGCTCCTTCAACTCTTTCAATTCTGTGGGTGCCATTCTATAAGGAGGAATAGATATGGGCTTAGTGTCCGGCAACACATCAATAGCAAAATCAATCTCCCGCTCAGGAGGGAGACCTGGAAGCTCTTTCGGGAACACATCCGAAAATTCATTTACTACAGGAACTGACTGAAGAGTTAGCAATTCAGCTTCTACATCTTGAACCCGAACTAGAGGATAAATACATCCTTTCGTGATCATTTTCCTTGCCTTTAGATAGGAAATAAACCTACCTTTTGGTGACGCCGTATTCCCTTTCCATTCTAGAAGGCTGTCTTAGGGATATCTTTCTCCCTAACTCTCACTTGGTGATACCCGGACCTCAAATCGATCTTTGAAATCCATTTGGAACCTTGTAATTGGTCAAATAAGTCATCAATCCTCGGAAGAGGATATTTGTTCTTAATCGTCACCTTATTCAATTGTCGATAGTCAATGCACATTCTCAAGGACCAATCTTTCTTTCTGACAAACAATACGGGTGCTCCCCACGGGGATGAACTAGGCCGAATAAAGCCTTTCTCAAGCAGGTCTTTCAATTGCTCCTTCAACTCTTTCAATTCTGTGGGTGCCATTCTATAAGGAGGAATAGATATTGGCTTAGTGTCCGGCAACACATCAATAGCAAAATCAATCTCCCGCTCAGGAGGGAGACCTGGAAGCTCTTCCGGGAACACATCCGGAAATTCATTTACTACAGGAACTGACTGAAGAGTTGGCAATTCAGCTTCTACATCTTGAATCCGAACTAGATGACAAATACATCCTTTTTTGATCATTTTCCTTGCCTTTAGATAGGAAATAAACCTACCTTTTGGTGACGCCGTATTCCCTTTCCATTTTAGAAGGCTGTCTTAGGGATATCTTTCTCCCTAACACTCACTTGGTGATACCCGGACCTCAAATCGATCATTGAAATCCATTTGGAACCTTGTAATTGGTCAAATAAGTCATCAATCCTCGGAAGAGGATATTTGTTCTTAATCGTCCCCTTATTCAATTGTCGATAGTCAATGCACATTATCAAGGACCAATCTTTCTTTCGGACAAACAATACGGGTGCTCCCCACGGGGATGAACTAGGCCGAATAAAGCCTTTCTCAAGCAGGTCTTTCAATTGGTCCTTCAACTCTTTCAATTCTGTGGGTGCCATTCTATAAGGAGGAATAGATATGGGCTTAGTGTCCGGCAACACATCAATAGCAAAGTCAATCTCCCGCTCAGGAGGGAGACCTGGAAGCTCTTCCGGGAACACATCCGGAAATTCATTTACTACAGGAACTGACTGATGAGTTGGCAATTCAGCTTCTACATCTTGAACCCGAACTAGATGATAAATACATCCTTTCGTGATCAATTTCCTTGCCTTTAGATAGGAAATAAACCTACCTTTTGGTGACGCCGTATTCCCTTTCCATTCTAGAAGGCTGTCTTAGGGATATCTTTCTCCCTAACTCTCACTTGGTGATACCCGGACCTCAAATCGATCTTTGAAATCTATTTGGAACCTTGTAATTGGTCAAATAAGTCATCAATCCTCGGAAGAGGATATTTGTTCTTAATCGTCACCTTATTCAATTGTTGATAGTCAATGCACATTCTCAAGGACCAATCTTTCTTTCGGACAAACAATACGGGTGCTCCCCACGGGGATGAACTAGGCCGAATAAAGCCTTTCTCAAGCAGGTCTTCCAATTGCTCTTTCAACTCTTTCAATTCTGTGGGTGCCATTCTATAAGGAGGAATAGATATGGGCTTAGTGTCCGGCAACACATCAATAGCAAAATCAATCTCCCGCTCAGGAGGGAGACCTGGAAGCTCTTCCGGGAACACATCCGAAAATTCATTTACTACAGGAACTGACTGAAGAGTTGGCAATTCAGCTTGTACATCTTGAACCCGAACTAGATGATAAATACATCCTTTCGTGATCATTTTCCTTGCCTTTAGATAGGAAATAAACCTATCTTTTGGTGACGCCGTATTCCCTTTCTATTCTAGAATGCTGTCTTAGGGATATCTTTCTCCCTAACTCTCACTTGGTGATACCCGGACCTCAAATCGATCTTTGAAATCCATTTGGAACCTTGTAATTGGTCAAATAAGTCATCAATCCTCGGAAGAGGATAGTTGTTCTTAATCGTCACCTTATTCAATTGTCGATAGTCAATGCACATTCTCAAGGACCAATCTTTCTTTCGGACAAACAATACGGGTGCTCCTCACGGGGATGAACTAGGCCGAATAAAGCCTTTCTCAAGCAGGTCTTTCAATTGCTCCTTCAACTCTTTCAATTATGTGGGTGCCATTCTATAAGGAGGAATAGATATGGGCTTAGTGTCCGGCAACACATCAATAGCAAAATCAATCTCCCGCTCAGGAGGGAGACCTGGAAGCTCTTCCGGGAACACATCCGGAAATTCATTTACTACAGGAACTGACTGAAGAGTTGGCAATTCAGTTTCTACATCTTGAACCCGAACTAGATGATAAATACATCCTTTCGTGATCATTTTCCTTGCCTTTAGATAGGAAATAAACCTACCTTTTGGTGACGCCGTATTCCCTTTCCATTCTAGAAGGCTGTCTTAGGGATATCTTTCTCCCTAACTCTCACTTTGTGATACCCGGACCTCAAATCGATCTTTGAAATCCATTTGAAACCTTGTAATTGGTCAAATAAGTCATCAATCCTCGGAAGAGGATATTTGTTCTTAATCGTCAACTTATTCAATTGTCGATAGTCAATGCACATTCTCAAGGACCAATCTTTCTTTCGGACAAACAATACGGGTGCTCCCCACGGGGATGAACTAGGCCGAATAAAGCCTTTCTCAAGCAGGTCTTTCAATTGCTCCTTCAACTCTTTCAATTCTGTGGGTGCCATTCTATAAGGAGGAATAGATATGGGCTTAGTGTCCGGCAACACATCAATAGCAAAGTCAATCTCCCGCTCAGGAGGGAGACCTGGAAGCTTTTCCGGGAACACATCCGGAAATTCATTTACTACAGGGACTGACTGAAGAGTTAGCAATTCAGCTTCTACATCTTGAACCCGAACTAAATGATAAATACATCCTTTCGTGATCATTTTCCTTGCCTTTAGATATGAAATAAACCTACCTTTTGGTAACGCCGTATTCCCTTTCCATTCTAGAAGGCTGTCTTAGGGATATCTTTCTCCCTAACTCTCACTTGGTGATACCCGGACCTCAAATCGATCTTTGAAATCCATTTGGAACCTTGTAATTGGTCAAATAAGTCATCAATCCTTGGAAGAGGATATTTGTTCTTAATCGTCACCTTATTCAATTGTCGATAGTCAATGCTCATTCTCAAGGACCAATCTTTCTTTCGGACAAACAATACGGGTGCTCCCCACGGGGATGAACTAGGCCGAATAAAGCCTTTCTCAAGCAGGTCTTTCAATTGCTCCTTCAACTCTTTCAATTCTGTGGGTGCCATTCTATAAGGAGGAATAGATATGGGCTTAGTGTCCGGCAACACATCAATAACAAAATCAATCTCCCGCTCAGGAGGGAGACCTGGAAGCTCTTCCGGGAACACATCCGGAAATTCATTTACTACAGGAACTGACTGAAGAGTTGGCAATTCAGCTTCTACATCTTGAACCCGAACTAGATGATAAATACATCCTTTCGTGATCATTTTCCTTGCCTTTAGATAGGAAATAAACCTACCTTTTGGTGACGCCGTATTCCCTTTCCATTCTAGAAGGCTGTCTTAGGGATATCTTTCTCCCTAACTCTCACTTGGTGATACCCGGACCTCAAATCGATCTTTGAAATCCATTTGGAACCTTGTAATTGGTAAAATAAGTCATCAATCCTCGGAAGAGGATATTTGTTCTTAATCGTCACCTTATTCAATTGTCGATAGTCAATGCACATTCTCAAGGACCAATCTTTCTTTCGGACAAACAATACGGGTGCTCCCCACAGGGATGAACTAGGCCGAATAAAGCCTTTCTCAAGTAGGTCTTTCAATTGCTCCTTCAACTCTTTCAATTCTGTGGGTGCCATTCTATAAGGAGGAATAGATATGGGCTTAGTGTCCGGCAACACATCAATAGCAAAGTCAATCTCCCGCTCAGGAGGGAGACCTGGAAGCTCTTCCGGGAACACATCCGGAAATTCATTTACTACAGGAACTGACTGAAGAGTTGGCAATTCAGCTTCTACATCTTGAACCCGAACTAGATGATAAATACATCCTTTCGTGATCATTTTCCTTGCCTTTAGATAGGAAATAAACCTACCTTTTGGTGACGCCGTATTCCCTTTCCATTCTAGAAGGCTGTCTTAGGGATATCTTTCTCCCTAACTCTCACTTGGTGATACCCGGACGTCAAATCGATCTTTGAAATCTATTTGGAACCTTGTAATTGGTCAAATAAGTCATCAATCCTCGGAAGAGGATATTTGTTCTTAATCGTCACCTTATTCAATTGTCGATAGTCAATGCACATTCTCAAGGACCAATCTTTCTTTCGGACAAACAATACGGGTGCTCCCCACGGGGATGAACTAGGCCGAATAAAGCCTTTCTCAAGCAGGTCTTCCAATTGCTCCTTCAACTCTTTCAATTCTGTGGGTGCCATTCTATAAGGAGGAATAGATATGGGCTTAGTGTCCGGCAACACATCAATAGCAAAATCAATCTCCCGCTCAGGAGGGAGACCTGGAAGCTCTTCCGGGAACACATCCGGAAATTCATTTACTACAGGAACTGACTGAAGAGTTGGCAATTCAGCTTGTACATCTTGAACCCGAACTAGATGATAAATACATCCTTTCGTGATCATTTTCCTTGCCTTTAGATAGGAAATAAACCTACCTTTTGGTGACGCCGTATTCCCTTTCCATTCTAGAAGGCTGTCTTAGGGATATCTTTCTCCCTAACTCTCACTTGGTGATACCCGGACCTCAAATCGATCTTTGAAATCCATTTGGAACCTTGTAATTGGTCAAATAAGTCATCAATCCTCGGAAGAGGATAGTTGTTCTTAATCGTCACCTTATTCAATTGTCGATAGTCAATGCACATTCTCAAGGACCAATCTTTCTTTCGGACAAACAATACGGGTGCTCCTCACGGGGATGAACTAGGCCGAATAAAGCCTTTCTCAAGCAGGTCTTTCAATTGCTCCTTCAACTCTTTCAATTCTGTGGGTGCCATTCTATAAGGAGGAATAGATATGGGCTTAGTGTCCGGCAACACATCAATAGCAAAATCAATCTCCCGCTTAGGAGGGAGACCTGGAAGCTCTTCCGGGAACACATCCGGAAATTCATTTACTACAAGAACTGACTGAAGAGTTGGCAATTCAGTTTCTACATCTTGAACCCGAACTAGATGATAAATACATCCTTTCGTGATCATTTTCCTTGCCTTTAGATAGGAAATAAACCTACCTTTTGGTGACGCCGTATTCCCTTTCCATTCTAGAAGGCTGTCTTAGGGATATCTTTCTCCCTAACTCTCACATTGTGATACCCGGACCTCAAATCGATCTTTGAAATCCATTTGAAACCTTGTAATTGGTCAAATAAGTCATCAATCCTCGGAAGAGGATATTTGTTCTTAATCGTCACCTTATTCAATTGTCGATAGTCAATGCACATTCTCAAGGACCAATCTTTCTTTCGGACAAACAATACGGGTGCTCCCCACGGGGATGAACTAGGCCGAATAAAGCCTTTCTCAAGCAGGTCTTCCAATTGCTCCTTCAACTCTTTCAATTCTGTGGGTGCCATTCTATAAGGAGGAATAGATATGGGCTTAGTGTCCGGCAACACATCAATAGCAAAATCAATCTCCCGCTCAGGAGGGAGACCTGGAAGCTCTTCCGGGAACACATCCGGAAATTCATTTACTACAGGAACTGACTGAAGAGTTGGCAATTCAGCTTGTACATCTTGAACCCGAACTAGATGATAAATACATCCTTTCGTGATCATTTTCCTTGCCTTTAGATAGGAAATAAACCTACCTTTTGGTGACGCCGTATTCCCTTTCCATTCTAGAAGGCTGTCTTAGGGATATCTTTCTCCCTAACTCTCACTTGGTGATACCCGGACCTCAAATCGATCTTTGAAATCCATTTGGAACCTTGTAATTGGTCAAATAAGTCATCAATCCTCGGAAGAGGATAGTTGTTCTTAATCGTCACCTTATTCAATTGTCGATAGTCAATGCACATTCTCAAGGACCAATCTTTCTTTCGGACAAACAATACGGGTGCTCCTCACGGGGATGAACTAGGCCGAAATAAAGCCTTTCTCAAGCAGGTCTTTCAATTGCTCCTTCAACTCTTTCAATTCTGTGGGTGCCATTCTATAAGGAGGAATAGATATGGGCTTAGTGTCCGGCAACACATCAATAGCAAAATCAATCTCCCGCTCAGGAGGGAGACCTGGAAGCTCTTCCGGGAACACATCCGGAAATTCATTTACTACAGGAACTGACTGAAGAGTTGGCAATTCAGCTTCTACATCTTGAACCCGAACTAGATGATAAATACATCCTTTCGTGATCATTTTCCTTGCCTTTAGATAGGAAATAAACCTACCTTTTGGTGACGCCGTATTCCCTTTCCATTCTAGAAGGCTGTCTTAGGGATATCTTTCTCCCTAACTCTCACTTTGTGATACCCGGACCTCAAATCGATCTTTGAAATCCATTTGGAAACCTTGTAATTGGTCAAATAAGTCATCAATCCTCGGAAGAGGATATTTGTTCTTAATCGTCACCTTATTCAATTGTCGATAGTCAATGCACATTCTCAAGGACCAATCTTTCTTTCGGACAAACAATACGGGTGCTCCCCACGGGGATGAACTAGGCCGAATAAAGCCTTTCTCAAGCAGGTCTTCAATTGCTCCTTCAACTCTTTCAATTCTGTGGGTGCCATTCTATAAGGAGGAATAGATATGGGCTTAGTGTCCGGCAACACATCAATAGCAAAGTCAATCTCCCGCTCAGGAGGGAGACCTGGAAGCTCTTCCGGGAACACATCCGGAAATTCATTTACTACAGGAACTGACTGAAGAGTTGGCAATTCAGCTTCTACATCTTGAACCCGAACTAGATGATAAATACATCCTTTCGTGATCATTTTCCTTGCCTTTAGATAGGAAATAAACCTACCTTTTGGTGACGCCGTATTCCCTTTCCATTCTAGAAGGCTGTCTTAGGGATATCTTTCTCCCTAACTCTCACTTTGTGATACCCGGACCTCAAATCGATCTTTGAAATCCATTTGAAACCTTGTAATTGGTCAAATAAGTCATCAATCCTCGGAAGAGGATATTTGTTCTTAATCGTCACCTTATTCAATTGTCGATAGTCAATGCACATTCTCAAGGACCAATCTTTCTTTCGGACAAACAATACGGGTGCTCCCCACGGGGATGAACTAGGCCGAATAAAGCCTTTCTCAAGCAGGTCTTCCAATTGCTCCTTCAACTCTTTCAATTCTGTGGGTGCCATTCTATAAGGAGGAATAGATATGGGCTTAGTGTCCGGCAACACATCAATAGCAAAATCAATCTCCCGCTCAGGAGGGAGACCTGGAAGCTCTTCCGGGAACACATCCGGAAATTCATTTACTACAGGAACTGACTGAAGAGTTGGCAATTCAGCTTCTACATCTTGAACCCGAACTAGATGATAAATACATCCTTTCGTGATCATTTTCCTTGCCTTTAGATAGGAAATAAACCTACCTTTTGGTGACGCCGTATTCCCTTTCCATTCTAGAAGGCTGTCTTAGGGATATCTTTCTCCCTAACTCTCACTTGGTGATACCCGGACCTCAAATCGATCTTTGAAATCCATTTGGAACCTTGTAATTGGTCAAATAAGTCATCAATCCTCGGAAGAGGATAGTTGTTCTTAATCGTCACCTTATTCAATTGTCGATAGTCAATGCACATTCTCAAGGACCAATCTTTCTTTCGGACAAACAATACGGGTGCTCCTCACGGGGATGAACTAGGCCGAATAAAGCCTTTCTCAAGCAGGTCTTTCAATTGCTCCTTCAACTCTTTCAATTCTGTGGGTGCCATTCTATAAGGAGGAATAGATATGGGCTTAGTGTCCGGCAACACATCAATAGCAAAATCAATCTCCCGCTTAGGAGGGAGACCTGGAAGCTCTTCCGGGAACACATCCGGAAATTCATTTACTACAGGAACTGACTGAAGAGTTGGCAATTCAGTTTCTACATCTTGAACCCGAACTAGATGATAAATACATCCTTTCGTGATCATTTTCCTTGCCTTTAGATAGGAAATAAACCTACCTTTTGGTGACGCCGTATTCCCTTTCCATTCTAGAAGGCTGTCTTAGGGATATCTTTCTCCCTAACTCTCACATTGTGATACCCGGACCTCAAATCGATCTTTGAAATCCATTTGAACCTTGTAATTGGTCAAATAAGTCATCAATCCTCGGAAGAGGATATTTGTTCTTAATCGTCACCTTATTCAATTGTCGATAGTCAATGCACATTCTCAAGGACCAATCTTTCTTTCGGACAAACAATACGGGTGCTCCCCACGGGGATGAACTAGGCCGAATAAAGCCTTTCTCAAGCAGGTCTTCCAATTGCTCCTTCAACTCTTTCAATTCTGTGGGTGCCATTCTATAAGGAGGAATAGATATGGGCTTAGTGTCCGGCAACACATCAATAGCAAAATCAATCTCCCGCTCAGGAGGGAGACCTGGAAGCTCTTCCGGGAACACATCCGGAAATTCATTTACTACAGGAACTGACTGAAGAGTTGGCAATTCAGCTTGTACATCTTGAACCCGAACTAGATGATAAATACATCCTTTCGTGATCATTTTCCTTGCCTTTAGATAGGAAATAAACCTACCTTTTGGTGACGCCGTATTCCCTTTCCATTCTAGAAGGCTGTCTTAGGGATATCTTTCTCCCTAACTCTCACTTGGTGATACCCGGACCTCAAATCGATCTTTGAAATCCATTTGGAACCTTGTAATTGGTCAAATAAGTCATCAATCCTCGGAAGAGGATATTTGTTCTTAATCGTCACCTTATTCAATTGTCGATAGTCAATGCACATTCTCAAGGACCAATCTTTCTTTCGGACAAACAATACGGGTGCTCCCCACGGGGATGAACTAGGCCGAATAAAGCCTTTCTCAAGCAGGTCTTCCAATTGCTCCTTCAACTCTTTCAATTCTGTGGGTGCCATTCTATAAGGAGGAATAGATATGGGCTTAGTGTCCGGCAACACATCAATAGCAAAATCAATCTCCCGCTCAGGAGGGAGACCTGGAAGCTCTTCCGGGAACACATCCGGAAATTCATTTACTACAGGAACTGACTGAAGAGTTGGCAATTCAGCTTGTACATCTTGAACCCGAACTAGATGATAAATACATCCTTTCGTGATCATTTTCCTTGCCTTTAGATAGGAAATAAACCTACCTTTTGGTGACGCCGTATTCCCTTTCCATTCTAGAAGGCTGTCTTAGGGATATCTTTCTCCCTAACTCTCACTTGTGATACCCGGACCTCAAATCGATCTTTGAAATCCATTTGGAACCTTGTAATTGGTCAAATAAGTCATCAATCCTCGGAAGAGGATATTTGTTCTTAATCGTCACCTTATTCAATTGTCGATAGTCAATGCACATTCTCAAGGACCAATCTTTCTTTCGGACAAACAATACGGGTGCTCCCCACGGGGATGAACTAGGCCGAATAAAGCCTTTCTCAAGCAGGTCTTCCAATTGCTCCTTCAACTCTTTCAATTCTGTGGGTGCCATTCTATAAGGAGGAATAGATATGGGCTTAGTGTCCGGCAACACATCAATAGCAAAATCAATCTCCCGCTCAGGAGGGAGACCTGGAAGCTCTTCCGGGAACACATCCGGAAATTCATTTACTACAGGAACTGACTGAAGAGTTGGCAATTCAGCTTTCTACATCTTGAACCCGAACTAGATGATAAATACATCCTTTCGTGATCATTTTCCTTGCCTTTAGATAGGAAATAAACCTACCTTTTGGTGACGCCGTATTCCCTTTCCATTCTAGAAGGCTGTCTTAGGGATATCTTTCTCCCTAACTCTCACTTGGTGATACCCGGACCTCAAATCGATCTTTGAAATCCATTTGGAACCTTGTAATTGGTCAAATAAGTCATCAATCCTCGGAAGAGGATATTTGTTCTTAATCGTCACCTTATTCAATTGTCGATAGTCAATGCACATTCTCAAGGACCAATCTTTCTTTCGGACAAACAATACGGGTGCTCCCCACGGGGATGAACTAGGCCGAATAAAGCCTTTCTCAAGCAGGTCTTCCAATTGCTCCTTCAACTCTTTCAATTCTGTGGGTGCCATTCTATAAGGAGGAATAGATATGGGCTTAGTGTCCGGCAACACATCAATAGCAAAATCAATCTCCCGCTCAGGAGGGAGACCTGGAAGCTCTTCCGGGAACACATCCGGAAATTCATTTACTACAGGAACTGACTGAAGAGTTGGCAATTCAGCTTGTACATCTTGAACCCGAACTAGATGATAAATACATCCTTTCGTGATCATTTTCCTTGCCTTTAGATAGGAAATAAACCTACCTTTTGGTGACGCCGTATTCCCTTTCCATTCTAGAAGGCTGTCTTAGGGATATCTTTCTCCCTAACTCTCACTTGGTGATACCCGGACCTCAAATCGATCTTTGAAATCCATTTGGAAACCTTGTAATTGGTCAAATAAGTCATCAATCCTCGGAAGAGGATATTTGTTCTTAATCGTCACCTTATTCAATTGTCGATAGTCAATGCACATTCTCAAGGACCAATCTTTCTTTCGGACAAACAATACGGGTGCTCCCTCACGGGGATGAACTAGGCCGAATAAAGCCTTTCTCAAGCAGGTCTTTCAATTGCTCCTTCAACTCTTTCAATTCTGTGGGTGCCATTCTATAAGGAGGAATAGATATGGGCTTAGTGTCCGGCAACACATCAATAGCAAAATCAATCTCCCGCTTCAGGAGGGAGACCTGGAAGCTCTTCCGGGAACACATCCGGAAATTCATTTACTACAGGAACTGACTGAAGAGTTGGCAATTCAGCTTTCTACATCTTGAACCCGAACTAGATGATAAATACATCCTTTCGTGATCATTTTCCTTGCCTTTAGATAGGAAATAAACCTACCTTTTGGTGACGCCGTATTCCCTTTCCATTCTAGAAGGCTGTCTTAGGGATATCTTTCTCCCTAACTCTCACTTGTGATACCCGGACCTCAAATCGATCTTTGAAATCCATTTGAACCTTGTAATTGGTCAAATAAGTCATCAATCCTCGGAAGAGGATATTTGTTCTTAATCGTCACCTTATTCAATTGTCGATAGTCAATGCACATTCTCAAGGACCAATCTTTCTTTCGGACAAACAATACGGGTGCTCCCCACGGGGATGAACTAGGCCGAATAAAGCCTTTCTCAAGCAGGTCTTCAATTGCTCCTTCAACTCTTTCAATTCTGTGGGTGCCATTCTATAAGGAGGAATAGATATGGGCTTAGTGTCCGGCAACACATCAATAGCAAAATCAATCTCCCGCTCAGGAGGGAGACCTGGAAGCTCTTCCGGGAACACATCCGGAAATTCATTTACTACAGGAACTGACTGAAGAGTTGGCAATTCAGCTTCTACATCTTGAACCCGAACTAGATGATAAATACATCCTTTCGTGATCATTTTCCTTGCCTTTAGATAGGAAATAAACCTACCTTTTGGTGACGCCGTATTCCCTTTCCATTCTAGAAGGCTGTCTTAGGGATATCTTTCTCCCTAACTCTCACTTGGTGATACCCGGACCTCAAATCGATCTTTGAAATCCATTTGGAACCTTGTAATTGGTCAAATAAGTCATCAATCCTCGGAAGAGGATATTTGTTCTTAATCGTCACCTTATTCAATTGTCGATAGTCAATGCACATTCTCAAGGACCAATCTTTCTTTCGGACAAACAATACGGGTGCTCCCCACGGGGATGAACTAGGCCGAATAAAGCCTTTCTCAAGCAGGTCTTTCAATTGCTCCTTCAACTCTTTCAATTCTGTGGGTGCCATTCTATAAGGAGGAATAGATATGGGCTTAGTGTCCGGCAACACATCAATAGCAAAATCAATCTCCCGCTCAGGAGGGAGACCTGGAAGCTCTTCCGGGAACACATCCGGAAATTCATTTACTACAGGAACTGACTGAAGAGTTGGCAATTCAGCTTCTACATCTTGAACCCGAACTAGATGATAAATACATCCTTTCGTGATCATTTTCCTTGCCTTTAGATAGGAAATAAACCTACCTTTTGGTGACGCCGTATTCCCTTTCCATTCTAGAAGGCTGTCTTAGGGATATCTTTCTCCCTAACTCTCACTTGGTGATACCCGGACCTCAAATCGATCTTTGAAATCCATTTGAACCTTGTAATTGGTCAAATAAGTCATCAATCCTCGGAAGAGGATATTTGTTCTTAATCGTCACCTTATTCAATTGTCGATAGTCAATGCACATTCTCAAGGACCAATCTTTCTTTCGGACAAACAATACGGGTGCTCCCCACGGGGATGAACTAGGCCGAATAAAGCCTTTCTCAAGCAGGTCTTTCAATTGCTCCTTCAACTCTTTCAATTCTGTGGGTGCCATTCTATAAGGAGGAATAGATATGGGCTTAGTGTCCGGCAACACATCAATAGCAAAATCAATCTCCCGCTCAGGAGGGAGACCTGGAAGCTCTTCCGGGAACACATCCGGAAATTCATTTACTACAGGAACTGACTGAAGAGTTGGCAATTCAGCTTCTACATCTTGAACCCGAACTAGATGATAAATACATCCTTTCGTGATCATTTTCCTTGCCTTTAGATAGGAAATAAACCTACCTTTTGGTGACGCCGTATTCCCTTTCCATTCTAGAAGGCTGTCTTAGGGATATCTTTCTCCCTAACTCTCACTTGGTGATACCCGGACCTCAAATCGATCTTTGAAATCCATTTGGAACCTTGTAATTGGTCAAATAAGTCATCAATCCTCGGAAGAGGATATTTGTTCTTAATCGTCACCTTATTCAATTGTCGATAGTCAATGCACATTCTCAAGGACCAATCTTTCTTTCGGACAAACAATACGGGTGCTCCCCACGGGGATGAACTAGGCCGAATAAAGCCTTTCTCAAGCAGGTCTTTCAATTGCTCCTTCAACTCTTTCAATTCTGTGGGTGCCATTCTATAAGGAGGAATAGATATGGGCTTAGTGTCCGGCAACACATCAATAGCAAAATCAATCTCCCGCTCAGGAGGGAGACCTGGAAGCTCTTCCGGGAACACATCCGGAAATTCATTTACTACAGGAACTGACTGAAGAGTTGGCAATTCAGCTTTCTACATCTTGAACCCGAACTAGATGATAAATACATCCTTTCGTGATCATTTTCCTTGCCTTTAGATAGGAAATAAACCTACCTTTTGGTGACGCCGTATTCCCTTTCCATTCTAGAAGGCTGTCTTAGGGATATCTTTCTCCCTAACTCTCACTTGGTGATACCCGGACCTCAAATCGATCTTTGAAATCCATTTGGAACCTTGTAATTGGTCAAATAAGTCATCAATCCTCGGAAGAGGATATTTGTTCTTAATCGTCACCTTATTCAATTGTCGATAGTCAATGCACATTCTCAAGGACCAATCTTTCTTTCGGACAAACAATACGGGTGCTCCCCACGGGGATGAACTAGGCCGAATAAAGCCTTTCTCAAGCAGGTCTTTCAATTGCTCCTTCAACTCTTTCAATTCTGTGGGTGCCATTCTATAAGGAGGAATAGATATGGGCTTAGTGTCCGGCAACACATCAATAGCAAAATCAATCTCCCGCTCAGGAGGGAGACCTGGAAGCTCTTCCGGGAACACATCCGGAAATTCATTTACTACAGGAACTGACTGAAGAGTTGGCAATTCAGCTTCTACATCTTGAACCCGAACTAGATGATAAATACATCCTTTCGTGATCATTTTCCTTGCCTTTAGATAGGAAATAAACCTACCTTTTGGTGACGCCGTATTCCCTTTCCATTCTAGAAGGCTGTCTTAGGGATATCTTTCTCCCTAACTCTCACTTGGTGATACCCGGACCTCAAATCGATCTTTGAAATCCATTTGAACCTTGTAATTGGTCAAATAAGTCATCAATCCTCGGAAGAGGATATTTGTTCTTAATCGTCACCTTATTCAATTGTCGATAGTCAATGCACATTCTCAAGGACCAATCTTTCTTTCGGACAAACAATACGGGTGCTCCCCACGGGGATGAACTAGGCCGAATAAAGCCTTTCTCAAGCAGGTCTTTCAATTGCTCCTTCAACTCTTTCAATTCTGTGGGTGCCATTCTATAAGGAGGAATAGATATGGGCTTAGTGTCCGGCAACACATCAATAGCAAAATCAATCTCCCGCTCAGGAGGGAGACCTGGAAGCTCTTCCGGGAACACATCCGGAAATTCATTTACTACAGGAACTGACTGAAGAGTTGGCAATTCAGCTTTCTACATCTTGAACCCGAACTAGATGATAAATACATCCTTTCGTGATCATTTTCCTTGCCTTTAGATAGGAAATAAACCTACCTTTTGGTGACGCCGTATTCCCTTTCCATTCTAGAAGGCTGTCTTAGGGATATCTTTCTCCCTAACTCTCACTTGGTGATACCCGGACCTCAAATCGATCTTTGAAATCCATTTGAACCTTGTAATTGGTCAAATAAGTCATCAATCCTCGGAAGAGGATATTTGTTCTTAATCGTCACCTTATTCAATTGTCGATAGTCAATGCACATTCTCAAGGACCAATCTTTCTTTCGGACAAACAATACGGGTGCTCCCACGGGGATGAACTAGGCCGAATAAAGCCTTTCTCAAGCAGGTCTTTCAATTGCTCCTTCAACTCTTTCAATTCTGTGGGTGCCATTCTATAAGGAGGAATAGATATGGGCTTAGTGTCCGGCAACACATCAATAGCAAAATCAATCTCCCGCTCAGGAGGGAGACCTGGAAGCTCTTCCGGGAACACATCCGGAAATTCATTTACTACAGGAACTGACTGAAGAGTTGGCAATTCAGCTTCTACATCTTGAACCCGAACTAGATGATAAATACATCCTTTCGTGATCATTTTCCTTGCCTTTAGATAGGAAATAAACCTACCTTTTGGTGACGCCGTATTCCCTTTCCATTCTAGAAGGCTGTCTTAGGGATATCTTTCTCCCTAACTCTCACTTGGTGATACCCGGACCTCAAATCGATCTTTGAAATCCATTTGGAACCTTGTAATTGGTCAAATAAGTCATCAATCCTCGGAAGAGGATATTTGTTCTTAATCGTCACCTTATTCAATTGTCGATAGTCAATGCACATTCTCAAGGACCAATCTTTCTTTCGGACAAACAATACGGGTGCTCCCCACGGGGATGAACTAGGCCGAATAAAGCCTTTCTCAAGCAGGTCTTTCAATTGCTCCTTCAACTCTTTCAATTCTGTGGGTGCCATTCTATAAGGAGGAATAGATATGGGCTTAGTGTCCGGCAACACATCAATAGCAAAATCAATCTCCCGCTCAGGAGGGAGACCTGGAAGCTCTTCCGGGAACACATCCGGAAATTCATTTACTACAGGAACTGACTGAAGAGTTGGCAATTCAGCTTCTACATCTTGAACCCGAACTAGATGATAAATACATCCTTTCGTGATCATTTTCCTTGCCTTTAGATAGGAAATAAACCTACCTTTTGGTGACGCCGTATTCCCTTTCCATTCTAGAAGGCTGTCTTAGGGATATCTTTCTCCCTAACTCTCACTTGGTGATACCCGGACCTCAAATCGATCTTTGAAATCCATTTGGAACCTTGTAATTGGTCAAATAAGTCATCAATCCTCGGAAGAGGATATTTGTTCTTAATCGTCACCTTATTCAATTGTCGATAGTCAATGCACATTCTCAAGGACCAATCTTTCTTTCGGACAAACAATACGGGTGCTCCCCACGGGGATGAACTAGGCCGAATAAAGCCTTTCTCAAGCAGGTCTTTCAATTGCTCCTTCAACTCTTTCAATTCTGTGGGTGCCATTCTATAAGGAGGAATAGATATGGGCTTAGTGTCCGGCAACACATCAATAGCAAAGTCAATCTCCCGCTCAGGAGGGAGACCTGGAAGCTCTTCCGGGAACACATCCGGAAATTACATTTACTACAGGAACTGACTGAAGAGTTGGCAATTCAGCTTCTACATCTTGAACCCGAACTAGATGATAAATACATCCTTTCGTGATCATTTTCCTTGCCTTTAGATAGGAAATAAACCTACCTTTTGGTGACGCCGTATTCCCTTTCCATTCTAGAAGGCTGTCTTAGGGATATCTTTCTCCCTAACTCTCACTTGGTGATACCCGGACCTCAAATCGATCTTTGAAATCCATTTGGAACCTTGTAATTGGTCAAATAAGTCATCAATCCTCGGAAGAGGATATTTGTTCTTAATCGTCACCTTATTCAATTGTCGATAGTCAATGCACATTCTCAAGGACCAATCTTTCTTTCGGACAAACAATACGGGTGCTCCCCACGGGGATGAACTAGGCCGAATAAAGCCTTTCTCAAGCAGGTCTTTCAATTGCTCCTTCAACTCTTTCAATTCTGTGGGTGCCATTCTATAAGGAGGAATAGATATGGGCTTAGTGTCCGGCAACACATCAATAGCAAAATCAATCTCCCGCTCAGGAGGGAGACCTGGAAGCTCTTCCGGGAACACATCCGGAAATTCATTTACTACAGGAACTGACTGAAGAGTTGGCAATTCAGCTTCTACATCTTGAACCCGAACTAGATGATAAATACATCCTTTCGTGATCATTTTCCTTGCCTTTAGATAGGAAATAAACCTACCTTTTGGTGACGCCGTATTCCCTTTCCATTCTAGAAGGCTGTCTTAGGGATATCTTTCTCCCTAACTCTCACTTGGTGATACCCGGACCTCAAATCGATCTTTGAAATCCATTTGGAACCTTGTAATTGGTCAAATAAGTCATCAATCCTCGGAAGAGGATATTTGTTCTTAATCGTCACCTTATTCAATTGTCGATAGTCAATGCACATTCTCAAGGACCAATCTTTCTTTCGGACAAACAATACGGGTGCTCCTCACGGGGATGAACTAGGCCGAATAAAGCCTTTCTCAAGCAGGTCTTTCAATTGCTCCTTCAACTCTTTCAATTCTGTGGGTGCCATTCTATAAGGAGGAATAGATATGGGCTTAGTGTCCGGCAACACATCAATAGCAAAATCAATCTCCCGCTCAGGAGGGAGACCTGGAAGCTCTTCCGGGAACACATCCGGAAATTCATTTACTACAGGAACTGACTGAAGAGTTGGCAATTCAGCTTTCTACATCTTGAACCCGAACTAGATGATAAATACATCCTTTCGTGATCATTTTCCTTGCCTTTAGATAGGAAATAAACCTACCTTTTGGTGACGCCGTATTCCCTTTCCATTCTAGAAGGCTGTCTTAGGGATATCTTTCTCCCTAACTCTCACTTGGTGATACCCGGACCTCAAATCGATCTTTGAAATCCATTTGGAACCTTGTAATTGGTCAAATAAGTCATCAATCCTCGGAAGAGGATATTTGTTCTTAATCGTCACCTTATTCAATTGTCGATAGTCAATGCACATTCTCAAGGACCAATCTTTCTTTCGGACAAACAATACGGGTGCTCCCCACGGGGATGAACTAGGCCGAATAAAGCCTTTCTCAAGCAGGTCTTTCAATTGCTCCTTCAACTCTTTCAATTCTGTGGGTGCCATTCTATAAGGAGGAATAGATATGGGCTTAGTGTCCGGCAACACATCAATAGCAAAATCAATCTCCCGCTCAGGAGGGAGACCTGGAAGCTCTTCCGGGAACACATCCGGAAATTCATTTACTACAGGAACTGACTGAAGAGTTGGCAATTCAGCTTCTACATCTTGAACCCGAACTAGATGATAAATACATCCTTTCGTGATCATTTTCCTTGCCTTTAGATAGGAAATAAACCTACCTTTTGGTGACGCCGTATTCCCTTTCCATTCTAGAAGGCTTGTCTTAGGGATATCTTTCTCCCTAACTCTCACTTGGTGATACCCGGACCTCAAATCGATCTTTGAAATCCATTTGGAACCTTGTAATTGGTCAAATAAGTCATCAATCCTCGGAAGAGGATATTTGTTCTTAATCGTCACCTTATTCAATTGTCGATAGTCAATGCACATTCTCAAGGACCAATCTTTCTTTCGGACAAACAATACGGGTGCTCCCCACGGGGATGAACTAGGCCGAATAAAGCCTTTCTCAAGCAGGTCTTTCAATTGCTCCTTCAACTCTTTCAATTCTGTGGGTGCCATTCTATAAGGAGGAATAGATATGGGCTTAGTGTCCGGCAACACATCAATAGCAAAATCAATCTCCCGCTCAGGAGGGAGACCTGGAAGCTCTTCCGGGAACACATCCGGAAATTCATTTACTACAGGAACTGACTGAAGAGTTGGCAATTCAGCTTCTACATCTTGAACCCGAACTAGATGATAAATACATCCTTTCGTGATCATTTTCCTTGCCTTTAGATAGGAAATAAACCTACCTTTTGGTGACGCCGTATTCCCTTTCCATTCTAGAAGGCTTGTCTTAGGGATATCTTTCTCCCTAACTCTCACTTGGTGATACCCGGACCTCAAATCGATCTTTGAAATCCATTTGAACCTTGTAATTGGTCAAATAAGTCATCAATCCTCGGAAGAGGATATTGTTCTTAATCGTCACCTTATTCAATTGTCGATAGTCAATGCACATTCTCAAGGACCAATCTTTCTTTCGGACAAACAATACGGGTGCTCCCCACGGGATGAACTAGGCCGAATAAAGCCTTTCTCAAGCAGGTCTTTCAATTGCTCCTTCAACTCTTTCAATTCTGTGGGTGCCATTCTATAAGGAGGAATAGATATGGGCTTAGTGTCCGGCAACACATCAATAGCAAAATCAATCTCCCGCTCAGGAGGGAGACCTGGAAGCTCTTCGGGAACACATCCGGAAATTCATTTACTACAGGAACTGACTGAAGAGTTGGCAATTCAGCTTGCTACATCTTGAACCCGAACTAGATGATAAATACATCCTTTCGTGATCATTTTCCTTGCCTTTAGATAGGAAATAAACCTACCTTTGGTGACGCCGTATTCCCTTTCCATTCTAGAAGGCTGTCTTAGGGATATCTTTCTCCCTAACTCTCACTTGTGATACCCGGACCTCAAATCGATCTTTGAAATCCATTTGAACCTTGTAATTGGTCAAATAAGTCATCAATCCTCGGAAGAGGATAGTTTGTTCTTAATCGTCACCTTATTCAATTGTTCGATAGTCAATGCACATCTCAAGGACCAATCTTTCTTTCGGACAAACAATACGGGTGCTCCCCACGGGATGAACTAGGCCGAATAAAGCCTTTCTCAAGCAGGTCTTTCAATTGCTCCTTCAACTCTTTCAATTCTGTGGGTGCCATTCTATAAGGAGGAATAGATATGGGCTTAGTGTCCGGCAACACATCAATAGCAAAATCAATCTCCCGCTTAGGAGGGAGACCTGGAAGCTCTTCCGGGAACACATCCGGAAATTCATTTACTACAAGAACTGACTGAAGAGTTGGCAATTCAGCTTTCTACATCTTGAACCCGAACTAGATGATAAATACATCCTTTCGGTGATCATTTTCCTTGCCTTTAGATAGGAAATAAACCTACCTTTTGGTGACGCCGTATTCCCTTTCCATTCTAGAAGGATGTCTTAGGGATATCTTTCTCCCTAACTCTCACTTTGTGATACCCGGACCTCAAATCGATCTTTGAAATCCCATTTGAAACCTTGTAATTGGTCAAATAAGTCATCAATCCTCGGAAGAGGATATTGTTCTAATCGTCACCTTATTCAATTGTCGATAGTCAATGCACATTCTCAAGGACCAATCTTTCTTTCGGACAAACAATACGGGTGCTCCCCACGGGGATGAACTAGGCCGAATAAAGCCTTTCTCAAGCAGGTCTTTCAATTGCTCCTTCAACTCTTTCAATTCTGTGGGTGCCATTCTATAAGAGGAATAGATATGGGCTTAGTGTCCGGCAACACATCAATAGCAAAATCAATCTCCCGCTTCAGGAGGGAGACCTGGAAGCTCTTCCGGGAACACATCCGGAAATTCATTTACTACAGGAACTGACTGAAGAGTTGGCAATTCAGCTTCTACATCTTGAACCCGAACTAGATGATAAATACATCCTTTCGTGATCATTTTCCTTGCCTTTAGATAGGAAATAAACCTACCTTTTGGTGACGCCG